>NC_056572.1:34897922-34903122 GCF_018340385.1 Cyprinus carpio | reverse complement strand
TTTGGATTATCCTAATAAAACATACTCTTTGCATAAATGTCATGTAATTGTCAATAAAAGCCTTATACATCACATAATATCAACCACAAAAAAAAAAACACAATGAATAAAATAGAACTAAAGAAAAGAAATACCCAAGCCAATTTAATTTTGTGATGAATCATTCAAGAATAAAGCTGTATCATCCGCTAATTGACTAATTTTTTATTTTAGTGTCACCAGTTGTGATAATTCCTAATTGACTATTGTTTATACTGTATGTGCTAAGGAAATGTGCTGCAATTAGGAAACAGGTAAGTGGGGAAACTGGACATCCTTGCCGTAACTCCTTGTTTTAAAAATAATCTAGGAGTTGGGCGATAGTAGGCTTATCGATACATAAGATTTAGTCAGTAATTTGGTTCTGATTACCATATCAGCACATCACCTGCGTTATGTGGAGCGCATTTATTGTGACAGAGCCGTAGTTCACTGACCAGGCACGCACACATCGCATTTGATTATTGAGCTGCATTCATCTGGGGATAATGAACGCCGATATTGCGTGAAGCTTGTCAGTGATCTACGGCTCTGTCTATTAAATGCCGCCCCATTTGAAAGCAGGTGATGGCGCATTTAGCGTAATCACGGAACCAGATTTACTGACTAGATGCGCATGATCATATCGTTAGATATATCGCCCAGCATTAAATCTAGGTGAAGTACCATTACTTAATTTGATAGAGCTGTTTCATTTTATGTAATCCTATATTATTAGTAATGTGCCTTTTCTGCATAAATCCTGATTGTGTTTTCACCCCATGAGCTTTCCAATATGTGTGCCAATTGAGTGACGCCTGTACTTCCGGGTCAGAGAGCAATCTGTCCATCAAAAGCTCACTATCCAACCAGGAGTAGATCACCGTTAAGCTCTCACCTCATAATGAGGTTTGTGTCAAAAACACCAAACGTAAAAACCGCGGCTTACGTAAATCTATGGCAATGCATTCAGAACTAATGATTAGCTTAAAATGAATCTTTGAAAAAACATCAACAAAGAATGAAGTATATTTAAAGAGCTCTGTTAACGCGGTGTGGACTGAGTTCATTTTTTTTTTCATTTTCATTGTGTTTTTCTTCTTTTTGTAATGGCATATTTTTGATAGTTTCTGAAAAAGCTACGCCTCAGTTTTATAAAGCTACGCTCATTTTTTTTGAAGCAAATATACCTATACACAAATAGTGTGGGCGTGGGAAGTGAAATAATCTTTCTTGAACATCTTGTTTCAGGGACTCAGAGAGCTGCTCTTCAAACAGTTACTGGATTGTGGCAGGATTGATTCATCATCATCATCATCATAATCTTCATCATCATCTTGTGGTGAGGTGAATGAAGTTTGCCTGACATGAAATTTAAGTTTGTTCAGTAAATTAAAAATATCTGCAATTTTATCTTATTTTCTAGAAAAAAAAAACTTTTTTCGCCTTTTAGCATTTTTTATTTATTTGATGTGTTTTTAACAGATTTTAATAGTTTTCTCCTCTGTTTTCAGTAGGAAGTAGCAGAGAGAATGTGGAACTGAAGATGTGAATCAAAAAGCAGGCAAACACACACCTCCATCTTCAGCTGCACATTTGATGATATTGTTGCACTGAGCTATAAATAAAAGACAATCTTTCTCTGTAGACGGCTGACTCGAGTGATGATACATACACAGCTCTGGATCCAGGGGGAAGTCCAGAACATTCAAGGATACTTACAGCACGCATCAGAGTCAGTAAATATCTCAAACACTTTTTACCTTCCTCACATTCAGCAGATCCATATAAATACAGATCAGCCCTGTTCATCTGTCTTCTCACAGTCTGCTGACTCTAGAGCTCCTGATTTACTACCTATACGTTTCTCGATCTTTCAGCCAGTCCAGATCGCCTGATTGGTGAGACTCCCAGCAGTAACTTCCAGCAGACTGACATTAAACTCTCCTCACAGTATTACTGCTCAGATTAAAATACTGATGCTCCAAAGAGAAACCTATAAATACCTTACATTTTTGATGCTTATTATCAGTAATTTTCTTAAAACTTTTAGCTAACAGTGTTTACTGTAATCGAGCTTATAACAGTTTGCAGAAGTGTTTTTTTTCAGTCTTTCCTACAGTATATTGTACATTACACATTTTCATTACACTTGCGCTGCACTCGCAAATAGGCTACACATTTTAACCTGTGTATTTCTGCTATTTAAAGTAACATCACTGCAATATATAGTTCAGTATCTCTTTCACTGGAGGGATTGAAAGATGCAGTATGTTATTTTCAATCCAGTGTTTCTGGTTAAACTTCTGGACAATCTGTAACCCATTGTATTAAAGTTTCTAGCTGCTCTTATATCTGCGTGGATTTTGTTCCTTCTGTATCTTTTTTGGAAGTAACCTAATAAGGTTTGACATCCCAGCATAAGCGTTTCCTCATATCTTCCATGTTTTCATCATTACGTGATAGTATTATATATTAGAATATAAGGACAGAAGGAAAGAAGTGATGAATATGAATACTGAGAATGAAAACAAACAGTACAGGTTTTTGACCTCCGTGAAGTTGGCACCCAGCCCAATGCAAAACGTAAGCAAAATAGTCTTAATCGTTCGTGCAGGTTTGTGCCGGAAATATTTTCGTTTGTGCTGCTTTGTTTTTTTTAGATATTAAAATAATGTTTATAGGTCATCCTGCCCCCCACATGCTCCAAATTCACCCCAAATAACCCCAGTTTGTTTGTGTAACCGTTTGTGCTAACATTTTCGCTTTTTGGCCGCTTCAGTTTCTAAAAATATTGTGACATTGAATTATAGGCTTATGAACGCCACTCAGCCCCCCCACATACCCCAAATTCACCCAAAATAATCTTCTTTGTCAGTGCTTATTTTGTGTGGAGCCAAAATGTTCATTTTGTGATGCTTCTGCCTTTTTTTGACATTTTAGTGATCATTCTGAGGTCGCGCTCTAAATTCACCCTAAGCAATCTTCTTTGTCTTGTGCTGAGTTGTATTTACTTTTTTTTTTTTTTATTTTGCTGCTGCCGTTTTTTTTAGAGATATTTAAAATAATATTTAGTGATCATTCTGAGGTCACTCAGCTCCCCCAAATACGCTCCAAGACCCCAGCAAAAATAATCTTCTTTTGTCTGTGCTGTATTTTTTATTTATTTATTTATTTATGTATTTATTGTGCTGTTTTGTTTTTTTTATATTAAAAATAACATTGAATGACACTCTGAGGTCACTCAGCCCCCCACATGCTCCAAATTCACCCCAAAATAAACTTGTTTGTTTGTGCTTCGTTTGTGCTGGTAATATTTTTGTTTTTGCTACTGTCTTTTTTTAAAGATTTTTTCCTAGTCAACTAGTCCCATGTTTATATTAAAATGATTAATATAATAACCTATTAAACCATCCTTTAATATATAGGCATTTATAGCCTATTCCAAAATCAGCAAGCACGCCAAAAACTTGCTGCAAAGCATGCGTAGGAAAAAAGAAGACATTGTAAGTATTTATTACTAAACTTGTGCTTTCTCAGTCAGTGTAGGCTGCAGGGTAAATTTGCCAAATACAAAACTGGTAATGTACATCTCCACTATGGGACTTATAGATGAGAGTGGTGCCTAATAGATGTAATAATGCCGAGAAATGCACCTTTTCATACGGACCACATAATTAAAGAAGATTTGTTTTTTATTTGAATTGGTTTGTTTAATAGAAATTTCAAGATTTATATAGAAAGCACATCCAAAAAAATTCTTTCTGCAGAAAAAAAAGAGAGGGATTATGTTGGGGCCCCTCCATATCCTTACAATGGCAGCGATAATACTCCACTCCTCATAAACACTTGAAATGCACGACTATACTTAGTGATTTTTATTATTCATATAATAATATGCCCATTTTGTTCATTGTTCACTATTAAATGCCCAGCTCACATCAATGATCTAACACAGAGATATAGTTCCCAATCAGTCTTGAGGAGAAATATTAACCTACCACTTCTAATTTGGCCAAAGAAAACTTGTTAAAACCAAAATTTTTTCTATATAAATTTTGCCACATTTTTCAGTTCGTATAGAGTTGCAAAGTCCTAAGCAAAAATAATCTATATAGGCTATTTTGCTTTTTGGGGGTGACATTAATGGTTTCTAATTTCAAAATGTGTTTTTTAAGGATGGCATTTTAAAAATACAACAACCATTCTTTCTTTTCATTTTTTCTTCTAAATGTTTAAAAAGGAAAAACTAATGGACAAAAGGTACAGTCTACGGTTACCTGGAAGCAGGCTGTGTATGTTTTATTTGATAGCAGAAGCGAATATAGGCCTATCCACCTTTTCCTGGAAGTAAATGGAAGCCACCATTGAAGTAAATTCTATGGGTCCCAGCTTCAGGTCTCATTTCGTCCAGCTATTTTGAATGTACAAAACAGTTCGTTTGCTGCTTGATATTGACAATTGATGTGTCCTATCATATTATTTTAATCTGTTATCTTAATTAAGAACACACTGGTTTGTACTGCAAAAAGTTTTACCGTTTACTGCACGTTGTTATTCTCCTCTTTATTTACCTATAGCGGCTAATGAAACGGAAGTCTCACCCATAGGCTCACTTCCGCGTTAAGGAAAAAGGTGGATATCAAGTCATTATTTTATTTTAATTCATTTATTTTTTGGTATTGTAAATACATAATGAAATAGGCATTTAATTAGCTTAAGTGAACAAATATAGCTACTAACAATTACTGCGACTGTTTCATGTGAAAGTGTTAAAATAGGAGTTAAATTAACACTGAATCAAACTGCACAGCAAAAAATCCAGAGTGAAATTAACTCTGCTGGGAGTACATGTGAGACCACACTCAAGAGTGTGAAAGTGTTAAAATAGGAGTGTTAAATTAACACTGAATCAGAGTTAAAGTTAATGAGATAATTAAGTGATTAATTGAGTTATGATTGACCATTATTGACGAGACCTGATGTTAACGAGCAGAATCAACAAAGACGAAAATCACTATTTTAATGTCACCATTATAGTGGCCAATGTTTGCTTTAGTTGGGCTCTTGACCCTTAAAACTTTAAAGTCAGATTTTTCTTGGCTGTTGTAATGGAGTTATAAAACAGACGGGCAAACAAAAAATATTGTTTTTCCTGAATCACTGAGTTAAATTTACATTG
>NC_056572.1:34882236-34897280 GCF_018340385.1 Cyprinus carpio | reverse complement strand
ATTGTTAAAAATGAGCACAAACCAGCACAAACCAGCACAAACGAAGCACAAACAAACAAAACTATTGAGGCTGAGTGACCTCAGAATGATCACTACACAATATTTTAATAGCCTATCTAAAAAACCGAAGCAGCACAGACAAAAATGTTTACAGCACAAACCAGCCCAAATGATGCAAAAACAAAGAAGATTGTTGGGTGAATTTGGAGTGGGGCTATGTAGCTAAGGATCGCCATCGCCTGCACTGTTAGAAAACACTGGTAGATGTTGTTACACATCCTCGTCTGTAGATGGTGTTTGTCCTCCCCCCAGTGACAGACACTCATGCTGAGTATTACTAAAGTATATGTTTTGTATTATGCAATCGTTTTATAAAGTGAGTTTCAAAAAGCTGATATTCAATCTTAAGTCAAATGGATTCATTTTCACCTCCAGTATATTGAATTTTTTTTAGCAAAATAACCACATTTACATCATTTGGTCATCATTTACTCACCTTCCAAAGTGTTATGGGGATATGCTTTTTAAGTGTGACATCTCATGTTATACAAAGATTCAGAAATATATGTTTGTGTAATATTTGCTGTCATAAGCCTCATTGCTTCTGATCTCATCGAATGAATGATATAATAAACAGATAAAAATAAATGTACATACTATGGTACTTTTTAGTAATTACAGTAACTGGGTAATAACTACATACTATCGCTGATACTTTCCCTGAACCTAACCCTAACCCATGTAAGTTCCTTATATATTCCAGTATTTTCTAAAGTAAGTACACTGTAAGTAGTCTCTCTGAAAAAGGGGAACACAGATATTTTAAACAGAACACTTGTTGCGTTTCCCTCAACTTCTGCATTATGAGTGGGTAAAAGAAACATTCAAGTACTCCTTGCTGCAGATTGTAGCGCGGTGACGTCACGTATGTGTTTACCGCGCATGTGCAAAGTGACAAGGTAGGTCTATAAAACGCATGCGCAGTAACGTGGAGACGTCACGTGCATGTATTTACCGTAAATATGCGTGCTGTACTGGTGTTAATACGCATGTCCAGGTTCATTCACTTCGAATGTTCAAAAGGTATGGTGGATTTGAGATTCGGTGGCAGTAAAGTCAAAAAACATTTAATTACTTTTTTTCTTAAAAATGTGAGTTTGTGTTAATGGCTTTTAATTGTAAGGATGCTTTGGTCATAATCATAGAGAGTGTCATTGCAAATGTGTGCGATTTCAAACATTTATGACATGTTTTATAATATATTATTTGAAGTGAAAGTAAAGGGTCTTTAAAAGTCTTATTTTGCCTAAATTGAGACTTTAAATATGTCTTAAAATAGAGCAGAAATACTTTACTAATATAAGTAAAGCCATTGATGGTTGCATGCATTGCAAAAAAAAAAAAAAAAAAAAAAAAAAAACTTTTTTTTTTAGCATATTTGTAATATTTTTCGTTAACTAACATTAACAAAGATTAATAGATACTGGTAACAAATGTATTGTTCATTGTTAGTTCATGTTAATTAATACAATGACACCTTCTTGTAAAGTGTTACCTCTTAAATTTACCTTCATGTGACTTCATTTGAATTTTAGGGACATTGTCAGTGAGAAGAAATTCAGAGAAGAGACCCACTTCATGTGGCTAGATAGTTCTTTAACTCCTTACCATGTAGTGAGTACTGTAAAAACTATGAAAGTATCTGTCTCTTTTCATCTCTCTGTCTGTCTCCTCTCAACTATCCGGTTTTGTTTTTCTCTGATAGACTGTATTGCCCTCAACTGTAACATTTTCAAATTGAAAAAACTTCAAACTTTCAGGCTATGCTTTCTCAAGCCAAGCCAACCTAAATTTAGACTTGACAAACTTTAATAATTTAGTTGATGTTAAGTGAGGGATAATCAGTGGTGTAGTCCTAAAGAACAAAGTGGTTTACTATTATCCAGTCAACCCCCAACCCCCCGTCCCACCACCACCACCACAAAAACAAACAAAAATAACAATAAAAAAACACATTTTATTGTTGTTGGTTAATTAGTAATTTAAATAGTAATTTAGTAATATCAATACAGTGCACTCTAAATTTGATCAACAGATTATTGTTCAAGTAGTCTACAGCATGACTTGTTGTTCCAGCCCATCTATCGACGCATTATTACAGTTATTTATAATGTCAACATTTCTTTGGAATTATATTCATTGTGAAAAGTGCTTTAGAGATACATCTTAATTTAATGTTTTTTTTTATGTTCATCTTAATCTGATGTTTTATGTTTTATTTTATGCTTTTATACACTGTTTGTATTATTTAGGAAGGGCATTATACTTCCTGCATGGGGATTTTTCAGCATGTAGGCAGGGCTGGACTGGGGGTTCAAATTCAGCCCTGGACATATCCAGCCCACGAGTTCCCCATGACTGTTCTGCTGGGTTATAGGGCTTCAATTGGAGTAAATAAATGAATAAATAAACAGGACCGAAACAAATAATGAAAGATATTACTGAAAATTCAAAGCAAATGCATTTTTGTCAGATAGAAACGCACTTCTAAAACAATGATTTTGAGCTAGAATGCCAAAAAAATTAGGCCTACTTCCAATGGATTCTGTCATCCTTTCCTCACCCTCAAGTGATTGCAAACCTGTAAGACTCATGCTGCTCTAAGGACAAACCAAACAAACAATTTTGTAGATACCAAACCATTTTGCTTATACCTTTGATTTCTACTGTATGGACAAAAATGTATTGAATTTCTCAAATTATCTTCTTTTTTATGTTCCACGGTATGTTCCAGGTTTGGAATGACATGATGCTGAGTAAATGGTTATTTTCATTTTTGGGTGAACTATCCCTTTAAGAACTTTATTATTTGTAAATATTTGTAAAATTAACTAGAACTAAACATCTAAAGAGAGAAGTTCTTGCTTATACTGTAATTAGTAGGCCTATTAGTAAGATGGTGGTCACTAGAAGTAAAACCATGGTAGATTTCTATTGTGAATTGACAAGCCTATGTAGGCCTGGTGGCGTTTTCCAGTATACCTCTTCATGCAGTTTACATTATCGTGGCTGTTTTCAGCCAGCATCATTACAGAACCTTTAATGTTCTCATATATCACACGACACGACTATAACAATAATTCTGTGTCACATCTGAATGGATGAAGCGACTTGTGCCATTTATCACTTTACATTGTGGCACAAACGCAGCACTGTGTGGGAGACTCTGCACTTGTGCGCGGCTGGTGGATGCATTAGTGCCGCTTCACACTTTTTGCAGTATTTGCTTTTTGCAGTTTGGTGTAATTTAAAAACAGTGCCTAATCCCTCGTTTCGACGATCGGCTAACAACTCGACTGGTCCACCGGTCCAGAAATGTCCTGGTGCTCCCGATGACATTTGAGCGGAGCTCTCTAGCTGCAGTGGACACGTGCACTCAGTAGATGATTGGCGATAGCGATAATGCGCCAATTACAGCAAAGAATCACGAGTTTCACACAACTGTATGGTACACAATTAAAGGGGAAGCTAAAGCCTACATGATAGCAGATAACGGACTTGCAAAGCAACAAAACAAGTGGGTATACCGAGGGTATACACAGATACTGATACTTAAATTTTAGAATACGCAAATGGCCCGGGGAAAAAAGTAAGCATACGGCGTATACTTGCGTATGGCCCCGACTACAGCACTGGGGATAATGTACATCCAGCCACTTGTTCTCACAGAATAAACCCCGACGGGGTGATCAGGACCCCGACGCAAAGCTAGCCCAAAGCTAGCCCAATTGCATTTTCGGGGGCGGGGGGGGGGGTCCCGTTTAAAAATCGCGCTCAGGGGATAAAATACACATGTTTTGGCGGGGTTTCCCTGGTAAATTTCGCATTCCAGGTGCTAAATATCACGTTATTGGGGTCATTTCAACCCACGGACATGAAAGCAACCCGCTGCAACAGTGTTAAAGTGGCCCAATTCCGCGGGAAAACCGCAGACTTGGCAAACACTGCCCTCAACTTCTGTATTATGAGAGGGGGAAGGAACCCGTGTGCCTGTGGCCCACCCTCTGCTGGAGTCTTTCAGTACTGCATCATAACAGACTACAGGACCCAGCGACATATTAACTATGAAATAACAACAAAAAATATATTTTCTCTTAATAGTTATACCCGTTACAAGTAGAGGTAAGTGCACACTGTAAAATATAAAAAACAACGTGCAACTGGCAATAAAATGTGCTTCATCTTTTTGACCACCAGATGACAGAAAAGTGAAAGGAAGTGCAGAAAAGGTTTGAGTAATGAATCCCAGTTCTCATGTTTTTGGGAGTTATTCAGTAGATCTGTTAGTGATTCTGAAGAGCATTAATTGTTACATGTCTTGTGTTTTATTGACTCTTCTTTTGAAGTATTGCTGGTCTTTGTTTTGCTTGTGAAATACTAAGTTGTGTGTTTATTTTTTGCTTTGTCTGGATTTCTCTGCCTTGTTTTTGCTTTGTTTAGATTCTTTTATCATTTTTGTTAATTAATTGTGTTGCATTTATATCCTCACCTCTTCCTTGCCTCAAGCGTGACATTAATACTATCTGCTGTCAGTCTGGTGTGTAAGTGCTTGTGCTGTCTGTCAGAAACTGGCACTGAGTCACTTGAACACCATGTATTTGCTCATGTTTCTGATTGTGTAAATATAGTTGCGTAGCATCATTGCTTAATAAGTTAAACAAGAGTTTGTGTCAAAAAGAGGATCTTGAACCTAAGAACTGTAAACCTTCAACCATTAAAAATCTTGATGTCCTGCAGCCATGATGGGTATCTTTACAAAGCAATCACGTTTCACATATTCTCTCACAAAGATTTAACAAAAGTGAATTCTAAAGCTTATTTGTCTGGATCTGGAGACTTTTCTAGTTGCTCTTGTGTAGTTTAGATGGTGTCATGCATATACAGGAAGAGGATTTTTTCACTGCAGATTCATTTGTGAAAACTGTCACTGACACATTAAGCTGCAGATATTTCTGTCATTTGGGTGTCGACGCTGAGACATTCACACTGCAGCACGGTAAGACCATTTTTACCATTATTTAACATGAGGTCAAAAAAATTCTGTAGGGCTACAACATATATTTGTAAAAATGTGGTGATGAGTTGAAGACATGTTGTAGATCCATACCCTGATAGCACACGTACATCACGGAGACGTCTATTTGACGTCCTATCATCTGCAAGACGTGTTTTTTAGAGTGTTTGCTCATCTGCAGTATGTCTATTAGACGTTTCCTAGCAGATGTTAAATTGATGTTATAAAAATGTCTTTAAGATGTTTATGATGTAATGCATTTAATACTGACAAGACGTCTATCAGAGATTTGTTCACAGCAGGTGCTTTCCAGATGAAGCGATCTTTAACAGACATCTTGCAGATGTACCTGTGCTATCTGAGTATGTTAATATTGTGTGAAGCTCTTTACATGAGGCCTGACATGAAAAACCTCCTCAGCATGTCAAGCCTTCACTGAGCACTGAATTATTCAGAAATCATCACGATTTCTATTGATTATCAAGACAATAGAGTTTGAGATGTATATAGACGATGCTCAAAATGTCATATCTGTCAGTTTTATGATTGCAGAAATCAGTATGGCGACATCACTCATTAGGTCACTTCCTCTGATCTTCGTGATCATGACTGCGGGTGAGTCTTCAGCTACAGTCACTATACAGACACTTTAACACTCTTTGAAAAGATGATCGAGCTCTTCACACTTTGGAGCTTTTATACTGACATGAGTGTTTTGCTGTCAGCTAACAAATAAAAATGGTCAAAATAAAAAGATACTTTTTGTGCACTGGTTCAAAACACCTGAAACACCACCTCATTTTCTCATATCTGTGTTTGATGTTTCAGGGGGTGATGGTCAGCAGGATTGGGGAGTGAATTACAGCCCTTCATATGTTTGTGCATTAAAGGGATCAACAGTGAAAATATCCTGTGTTTTAAACTATCCACATGATCTTGAGGTCAGAACAGTCTTCTGGACCAAACCTACTGTAACTGATGGAGATCCACCGAACCTGTGTTTAGACTCAGAAAACAGAGGAAGAGTTCAGTGTGACAGAGAAAATAATAACACTTACAGTATCACTCTGACAGATGTAACAGAAGCTGATAAACACATCTACTACTGCAGATTTACTACAAACAGAGGGACATGGACGGGGATTCCTGGAGCTCATCTGGACGTCACCGGTAGTGACCTCTCAGAAACACACCACACACACACACACACACACACACACACACACGCACGCACGCACGCACATCAAGCACTTTATTATAACTGCATCTGTCATATGACATTCTTTCTTTTTCTGAACACAAAAGAGAAATGTCATAAAATGTTCTGATTGGTTGTTCATGTAATGACTGTAAATTGTGACCTTCTTAATGCTTTAACAAAAGATGCGTTTTAAAATAATGTGACTTTTGACTTGCATTCCAGGTGTTCAGGAGTCATTGCACATATGCACACCATATAGAGAATCCACAACAGAGAATATACAAAATGAGTTGCATGAGAGTGATTTTAAATGCTTTTGCATCCTGTTTTTAAAGCCTGAAGAAGGTCACCATTCACATTTCATTTCATCTGTTTAACTGAATATTGATTTGCATTATGTTACAGCTGTACATTATTGTTATATGATATTATGTTGTCACCAGAAGAGATTAGTTTTTGTCTTCTGTCTTGACAGTCACATGTGATTAAAAGAAATTAAAGGAAGAGATTAAAGGAAGTAATGTTAGATTATTTATTACTAGTTTCATTGAAACATGCATTGGCTGTAAAGCTTTGAAATGATTTTGTGCTGTGAAAAGTGCAATGCATGTAATCACGAATTGAACTGCTATTAAATGGATAATCTCAAGCAGAACATTTTTAACAATGTGTTCTGAAAAAGAAAGGAGGCCACATGACTTTAGAACAACAGCAGAGTGATAAATAATGAATTAATTTTTGTTTTTGGGTGAACTATCACTTTAAGATGATGATGAAGAAAGAGTTTTGGTTGTTGTTCTGTCAGACCTGCAGGTGGAGACACAGCAGAGTGTGAAAGAGGGAGAATCAGTCACTCTGACATGTAACAGCAGCTGCTCTCTGCCTCAACAAACATTCATCTGGTTCAGAAACACACAGAGATTAACTACAGGAATCATGAAAGTGAATCAGCTTCAGCTGGAGTCAGTCAGTCGTAATGATGCAGGAAACTATCAGTGTGCTGTTTCAGGATATGAACCTCTGATCTCTCCACCTGTTAATCTTAAAGTAGAATGTGAGTACAAACCGATTCATTTACGTTAGTGAAATATTACACACTGTAGTTATTTCACACCAAGTTCAACATCAGCTGAAATCTAAAAGAAATGAAAGATTCATGTGTTTGAAAGACAAAATAATATTTGTCTTTACTGTGTTTCGTGTTTCAGGGGATGATGGTCAGCAGGATTGGGGAGTGAATTACAGTCCTTCATATGTTTGTGCATTAAAGGGATCAACAGTGAAAATATCCTGTACTTTAAAATATCCTAGTGGTAATAAGATTGAAACAGTCTTCTGGACCAAACCTGCTGTACCTGATGGAGATCCACCAAAGCTGTGTTTAGTTCCAGAAAACAGAGGAAGAGTTCAGTGTGACAGAGAAAATAATAACACTTACAGTATCACTCTGACAAATGTAACAGAAGCTGATAAACACATCTACTACTGCAGATTCATTACAAACACTGAGAGTGGAAAATGGACGGGGATTCCTGGAGCTCAGCTGGACGTCACAGGTAGAGTTAGTGAACTATCAGAAGTACATCACAGTCACATACAAACACACATTATGCAGCGGTCACCTGTTATTCCTGTAGCTCTAACAGTAGAGCACGGTGCTAGTAGTTCTCAGGAAATACATGAACTGATAGAATATTTACCTTGAATCAATGTAAGTCACTTTGGATAAAAGCATCTGCTAAATGCATAAACGTAAATGCTTCATTCTTCACTAGTTTCATCACCTTAAAGGTTCAATTGTTACAATATTTAATCATGTTTTTATTAATCTGATGGTGAATCAGTGTTGTTGTTGTTGTTCTGTCAGATCTGCAGGTGGAGACACAGCAGAGTGTGAAAGAGGGAGATTCAGTCACTCTGACATGTAACAGCAGCTGCTCTCTGCCTCAACAAACATTCATCTGGTTCAGAAACACACAGAGATTAACTACAGGAATCATCACAGAGAATCAGCTTCAGCTGCAGTCAGTCAGTCGTCAAGATGGAGGAAACTATCAGTGTGCTGTTTCAGGATATGAACATCTGATCTCTCCACCTGTTTATCTTAATATTGAATGTAAGTACAAATTAATCCATTAACATTAGTGAAATATTTCACATATTATTTTCAGAGATTTTATGAATTAAATGTATTAATTAAAGAATTAATAAATTCAGCCCAATCATATAGTCTGCATGGTATTTTTCTTTATTAAACTAAAACTATGTAAAATGAATGTGATTTATGAATGTGTGTTTAGAGATTGTCTTTATGAATCATGGGTTGATAAATCAGTTTTTAGGTAATATTGTTTTATTTACTGTGCGTCTGTTCAGATGTAGATTTTAACCTTTCTGATCGTCACTCATAAAATCTTTCAGTTTCAGCTTGCAGAGACACTTCAGTAATTGTTAACAATGATAATGGAAGGTCATGAGATAAATAAAGTAATTATTGTCATAATTTAAATATATATATTCTAGATCCTTCAAAGAGCGTCTCAGTGTCCATCAGTCCATCTGGTGTAATAGTGGAGGGAGATTCAGTGACTCTGAACTGCAGCAGTGATTCAAACCCTCCTGCTCTGATCTTCAGATGGTTTAAGGAGAATCAAAGCTCAGCTGTTGGATCTGGACACAGTTTCAGTATCTCTAGATTTAACTCCAGTCACAGTGGACGCTTCTATTGTGAGGCTCAGAATAAACATGGATCTCAGAGATCAGAGTCTGTTTCAGTCACTGTTAAAGGTATTTTCTGTAAACACTCTTTCAGTTTTATCTGTCTCTAGTGTGAAATAATCTTCATGAACATCTTGTTTCAGGGACTCAGAGAGCTGCTCTGCAAACAGTTACTGGGACTGTGGCAGGATTGATCTTCATCATCATGGTCATCATCATCATCCTCATCATTGTGTTTATTAAGTGAGTTAACACAAATGCAGAATTTCCTAAACTTATTAAAGGCAAAATATTACATTACTTGCAATAAATTACTGTTCGGTACTTTTTTAACAAAGCGTTTTTTATTCCAAGATGGAAAAAGAGAGACGGTGGAGCTGAAGAAGTCAGACAAAAACACTCAACAAACATTATAAACAATATCACAAAATAGAAAGCATATTTAAGCATATATAAAATCATGTGCTGATTCTTGACAAATATTTGACATGATGTTTCAGATTGATCTGCTAATATCTATGTGATTATGTGATTATTTTTAAAACAGCAGGAGGATCGTGTTGGCAGATCTGCAGAAACGTCTCCGACCAATGATGTTCCAGTGTATTCAGTAGTATCAGCCAATCAGAGGGATGATCTGTATGCCAACATTAAAAAGAAGGAACCCAAATCCAAAGACTCTGGAGATGTTGAAGATGTTCAGTATGCCAGTGTCCATCACTTCAAGAGCAAAGACATGAACAAGACTGAAGAGACCACTGAGATGCAACAGCCGTCTGATGCCAACAGGTGAGAAATGATTCATCTGAACCCAAATGAAACATATTTAATGCTTAATCAGATCTCTCATTGTTTTGGGTTGAGATGACAGATTGTAACTTGCTGGTGGGAACTTTCTGAAGTGCCACATTAACATATTCATTTAATTTCTCCCCCCAGAGCTGAGGATGTGATCTACAGCTCAGTGAAATGAAGAACATGTAGTCTTCATGCTCATGGGAGACCTGGTTTTGAGTCCATCCCAGGTCATGTTCCATCTCCTTTTCCTCTTGATTCCACCCATTTACTCATCTATGGGACTGTTCTGCTGTTTAGACATTAATGGCTTTCAGTTTAAACTCCACTTGTTTGTTATGATCTTGATTGATTGTGAATATCACAAGCACACTCACTGCCTTCACTCTATACTCACACATGAACACCACTTTAGGCCTTTTAGCTCTCGCTTTGTACAGTCAATGTAAAACAGATATTCTCTCTGTTCATACTGTGATTTTATTGCTAAATTCATTACATTTTAACATTGTCAGAAAGTCTTAATTTTTTTATTATGGCATCACTGACAAATTAGTACATTTTACACCAAATTCTCATTACTGTAATGCACCAGATATTGTATTTTCCATGATATTCATTACTGTAATAAATACTGTAATCTTTTGCAATGATTTTGTTCAATTTAGAGCTACACTTTGTTTGAAATGAACAAAATTAAAAAATGAGCAAGTACATCATAAAAACATTTTCCAACCTGTTTTACCTAGCCTTAAATCACTGTGCTACAGTAAGTCCATGATAATTATTTATATTTTAGAGCTGTCAGAACTAGGTTAACAAAACCATGCTATGCTGATAACAATGCCTCAATCTCTAAACCAGTTGCTACTTTGATGAATTTGCCTTAAAATAGCCTAGCCAAGTTATAATAATTTCCAGCTTCCTGCTCTTAAGACATATTTTCAGATTTATGACTTCTGTGATAGGGAGTTTGGATGTTGTTAGTAACGTTCACACAGTCAATCACCTTTAACCGTAAGTGTTGTAACATGCCTCTGTTCACATAGCTTTTGAAACAGCCACTGAGCTGGAGCGTTTAGACAGGAAGTGGTGCATAACTTGCAATGAAATCTGTGCTGCAGTGGAGTTCTCTGTGAAACCATCCACAGCGGGGCCAAACAGTCCGGTGGGGAAGACTGGGGAGTCGAAAAAAGCAGCATTGTCCCCAAACACCACCAAACTGGCCATCATCTTGCTGATCACCTGGGCATTAGTTTTTGGAGGACGTAGAGCCAGGTCAGTCATGCTGCACAGATCCTTGAAAGCAGCAGGCCCAGGCCTGACTTGTCCATGGCACGAAGTAGTTTGGCCTGGAAAACCTGGAAGACCATCATAGTATGGGGCACCGAGCAAGGTTGTCTAGCCGCAGAATATATTTCTTCCTCTGAGGCTCCTGGTAGGGGAGAAGCAGGAGAATGCAGGTGGTGGGACAGCTTTCATGAAAGAAAGTGATCTGCAAGCGTAGCGAGGCGAGACTCATGTTCTCCTAATGAGGGCACTGAGCACTGTCTCAGCATGAGCACGGCACAGGCAAGCGACACACTCACAATGACACTGATGCTGCAAATATGCACATAGGAATGTTAACCTATGGTGAAACAGACGCCCTGTTGTGTGTGAACAAGGTTTTATTTTTATCATGAAAGTTGAGACTTATTTGCATAGAATCAGGAAATGCTATCATTTATAACCCGCAGTTTAACACGTCTGTTTAGTCTTCAAACTTACCATTTACACTTTGACTACTAGTGAAGAAAGCTACTATGAAAAATGAATGAGAGTTTTATTTGATTAAAAGTTTGTGAAATGTAGTGGAGTGAAAGAGAAGAAACTGATAGCTTTTGGGACAAAATGTTTGTGGGTGGGTCGGTTCTATACCATGTTACAGCAAACAGAACCTTAGTGGACCTTTATATCACAGGGGCCTGATGATGCTACACTTTAAGCTTGGTAAATAAGTTCAGGCGTGACTGAATTGATTCATACATGAATATAATTAATATTATGATGAAAATGATTTGGTAGCAGGTGAGCTGGGCAATGTAAGAAGCTTAAAATCTCTCATTTGTTGTTAGTGTCTAAGTCCTGTTGACTTGTACTATTATGCCGTGTCTACTGCAGACGTGAGCAAAAACCAATAGAGTCTATTATAATCAGTGATATTTTCTATACTGGATGAGGCACAAAACAACATGACAAATCCCTGACACCAAACTGATGCCATCCCATGTATACATGATATTAGAATGCTAACAACATTATAATCTGATGTTGGAAAAATAACAGACAATTGGAAAGTCCAGAGGAAAAGGCTTAAGCTCGCTTGAGACTATTTTTTAACATGCATGAGAAATGCAACCACAGTTCAGCAGTGCAATGCCTCAACTCCACCCCTGATCTTATCAGTTATTTGAGTGATAGCGAGTCACAAGAGAGTTTCTGAGCAGCAGTTGTGCTATTAAGATTTGTTCCTTTGTTGTTTCTAACCAAATAGGTTAACAGACCCTTTTCAGAAGCATCATTGTTAGGCTTGGTGTTTATGAAGTGGATGCTTTTTTAAGTAGAGCTGTGATGGTTCCTGTGGTGGTGAGCATCAGAATGATTCTTCTTCCTTCTCTAAACATTCTGCTCTTGACATCCGGTGAGTCACAGTTGCTATAGCGCTGTAAGTAACTAAGTGTTTTTAAAGCATGTATAGAGTATCTATTTTTCACTTCTTCAGTAAGGGAATGGTCGACCAATCAGAAACATTCTCAGCCTGTCAATCATTTTTACTGACATTGGGTTGCCTGATATTTAGAGGGCGGGACTTTGGAGAGAGTGTATGGTTATGTTGGCAAATTGAGAAGCACCCGGCTGCAGCCTGCAGATCGAGGCGGAGCTGCACCTGGGGCGGGGTTGCACATGCAGCCCCGCCCCATACCTACTCTGATTGGTTTGATCGTCTTTCATAGACATACATGATAAGAAATGTGTGTGTAGTTGGTGTAGGACAGAGTATGTTGATTAAAAAGCTAAAAATGCTGTGCCTTCATTATAATGCACAGAAGAAAAAAAACATTAGTCTGTAACTCGCCATGTCTGTGAAATGATTGTTTTGTTAAATTAAGCTGATTTTTAGGCTAAAAGACGAACAACCAACTACATTTAGTAAATTAATTGGGTTGATTATCCACAGTGGGAGGATCAGGCCTTTAGATAGAAAAATGAATTATGAATTAAATAATTTTTGAAAATTGTATTATTTCATATCATCAGAGTAAGAGAAAGGAAATGAAAAGGATGTATCAGTATTGTTTTAATTTATATAACATGACATATTGTTACATATAATAATCTGTAATTCAGTTGATAAATGCCATTTCAATTTTTATGAAACTTGAATTTTCTTTACTATATTGCAATTTTCCTCCCCTTTATTTCAGGAAAAAATGCTGCTCCTCATTATTTTAAAGTGAAGAAATCGAGAAACTTTTATTTCTACCGGTCGTGATGATTCTGAAAGGACATACCTGTTATCTGTTGCTATAGTAACGAACACAATTTCATGATCATCATGCTCTTATTTTAGTGCATTTGTGTCAGCCATTGCAGTCAAATATTGAGATAAACTTTATAAAGTATCATCTATTTATATTAAATTAATATATTAAATTGGTATCTTCTCCGATACCCATTTTATGACCATTATTGAGCCGATTCTTTTCAATCAGCTGGAATGATTCGGGACATTCTACAAACCCGATTCCAAAAAAGTTGGGACACTGTACAAATTGTGAATAAAAACAGAAAGCAATGATGTGGAAGTTTCAAATTTCAAAAATTTTTTCAGAATACAACATAGATGACATATTAAATGTTTAAACTGAGAAAGTGTATAATTTTAAGGGAAAAATAAGTTGATTTTAAATTTCATGGCATCAACACATCTCAAAAAAGTTGGCCGTGTTTACCACTGTGTGGCATCCCCTCTTCTTTTTATAACAGTCTGCAAACGTCTGGGGACTGAGGAGACAAGTTGCTCAAGTTTAGGAAGAGGAATGTTGTCCCTTTCTTGTCTAATACAGGCTTCTAGTTGCTCAACTGTCTTAGGTCTTCTTTGTCGCATCTTCCTCTTTTTGATGCGCCAAATGTTTTCTATGGGTGAAAGATCTGGACTGCAGACTGGCCATTTCAGTACCGGATCCTTCTTATACACAGCCATGTTGTTGTAATTGATGCAGTATGTGGTCTGGCATTGTCATGTTTGGAAAATGCAAGGTCTTCCCTGAAAGAGACGACATCTGGATGGGAGCATATGTTGTTCTAGAACTTGGATATACCTTTTCAGCATTGATGGTGCCTTTCCAGATTGTTGAAGCTGCCCATGCCACACGCACTCATGCACCCCCATACCATCAGAGATGCAGGCTTCTGAACTGAGTGCTGATAACAACTTGATGGGCACGCCAAGACGAAGAATGCCTGCTCTTCTTGGAGTCATGTTTAGCTATAGCGAGAAGTGTGTCACAATATTTTTGGGACCCTATAGAGCGTTTTAGACAGCCGCAAAGGCGAATGGCACTGGTGGATTGTGTTTGCACCCACAACGCGTTTTCTGGGAAAGTATTCCTGAGCCCCTGTTGTGATTTCCATTACAGTAGCCAATTCCTGTATGTGATGCAAGTGCCGTCTATTTAGTCAGGCTCGACGACGAATGGGCATCCAGTGATGGTCAAAAAGACTTTAAATTTGATTTGTCTGACCAAGGAACTAGTTTGTCCACTTGCCACAGTCATTTTAAATGAGCCTTGGATCCAGAGAAAATGCTCTGCTGCGGCTTCTGGATCTGTTTAGATATGGCTTCTTTTTTGAAAAACTTAGAGTTTAGTCAAGCAACGAAGTCGAATGGCACACGGTGGATTGTGTTCACCCACAATGTTTTCTGGAAGTATTCCTGAGCCCATGTTGTGATTTCCATTACAGTAGCATTCCTGTGTGTGGTGCAGTGCTGAAGGGCCCGAAGATCACGGGCATCCAGTATGGTTTTCCGGCCTTGACCCTTACACACAGAGATTGCCATGTCTGTGAAATTATTGTTTTGTTAAATTAAGCTGATTTCTAGGCTAAAAGACGAACAACCAACTACATTTAGTAAATTAATTGGGTTGACTATCCACAGTGGGAGGATCAGGCCTTTAGATAGAAAAATGAATTATGAATTAAATAATTTTT
>NC_056572.1:34882149-34882219 GCF_018340385.1 Cyprinus carpio | reverse complement strand
TCGCAGTATTGGGGGAATTGTTGATCCTCTGCCCATCTTGACTTCTGAGAGACACTGCCACTCTGAGAGG
>NC_056572.1:34881973-34882129 GCF_018340385.1 Cyprinus carpio | reverse complement strand
TCAGTTGATAAATGCCATTTCAATTTTTATGAAACTTGAATTTTCTTTACTATATTGCAATTTTCCTCCCCTTTANTATTTAACTTTTCCGCCCTTTTATTGCTACCTGTCCCAACTTTTTTGGAATGTGTAGCTCTCATGAAATCCAAAATGAGA
>NC_056572.1:34880780-34881925 GCF_018340385.1 Cyprinus carpio | reverse complement strand
CTGTTGCTATACTAACGAACACAATTTCATGATCATCATGCTCTTATTTTAGTGCATTTGTGTCAGCCATTGCAGTCAAATATTNGCTGTAATTACTTTTGCTTCAAGTTCAAATGAGAAGTGAATCAGTGCTATATGCACAATTTTTATAAAATTTTTTGTCCAACAAACAAAGGTAGATGACATGACTAAAATTAAAACCATACTGATTTACCTCTAGATCCTCCAAAGAGTGTCTCAGTGGCCATCAGTCCTGACGGGTCATCCACGAATGCAGTCTGAGCGTGCTGAAAGCCCAGACACGTGACACAGTGATCGTGGCCGTCACGAGGAACCATATATCGACCGCACCGAGAAATATATGGGCGGAATAACATCGTTAAAAAAAAGCAAACACAACACGAAAACTCTCTTAGAAAGCTCTTTCAGAGGTGCTGAAGCGACAGATTCATCTTGACGAACCGCTGAACAGCAAAGACATTAACCATCCAGAGAGAAACTCTCCAGCTTCAGTCAGAGTGCAGTGATTTAGTGCAACGCAGAAGCTAAAGGCAGGAAGCTCTTGACGAACCGCTGAACCGCGCCGTCACACCAACACCAACTGACTCGCTTTGAAAGCACTCCAGTGAAACCAGAAGAAAATATGCTCGGCCCTGAAATGAAAGCTTGAATGCGAGTTGCTCGCGCTGCTCCTTATATACCCACACATCGGGGCGGAGTTCGCAATGCAAATCCCGCAGACCAAGTTACTCTATGTACAATTGGCTCGTTTTGTTACCACTCAAAGGTGATTGGGCTCTCGGGAGAGACCCCATTCATCAGTCTCTTTCTGATTTAACATCGAACGTGACCGACTGAAAGGGAACTGGAAATTATTATAATCACAGACAGATTATCTTAACTTGTCTAACATGTTCAAAACTCAACATTTGCTCTTTGTGTAATGCTCATGAAAGCAGCTGCAAACAATGTTTTTACATGTTATTTAATAAAGAGCTTGTACATTTCAAATCTGAATTTCAGTTTAAGGTATGTAAATGCGTGAAGAATAAAGAAATGTTCTTTGTAGATTATAACAAATCATTTTAGATGGCGGACTTTAACTACAAAACCAGAGTCATCCAGGATTAAATATTGTCACTGTT
>NC_056572.1:34877954-34880692 GCF_018340385.1 Cyprinus carpio | reverse complement strand
AGTTTGTAAGTTTAACATGGCATAATGCATTAAAACAGTGTTTTTAAAAGACCAAACTCAGTAAACACATTATTAATAAAGTTTTATATTCACAGACAAGCAGATGAGTCCAGAATAAGAATGCAATGCGTTTAATCACACGTTAAGCATTTTCCTCCCATAGAAAACCATTAGACTAAAAGGAAAATGCTTAACGTGGCGTACATACAGTAAGCCTCTGTTGGACAACAAATGAATTGCAACAAATTATTTGATTAAAGACAAATGAGCTATGAATATTATTATACAAATGGGCATAACATCACTAACATAGACTGACAGTGATTGTTACTGTCCTGTATACTGTACCTAATAATCAATGTTAAGTGTTTTTGTTATTGCTGTGAAGATTGCAGTGGTGGTGAAGGTCAGAATGACTCTTTCCTTTCCTCTCGTCTTTCAGCTCATGATTTCTGGTGAGTCACAGTTGTTACAGCATCACTTTAAAATGTTTTCTGCAAAAGTAAACAAAAATATCCCTTATACTCAAGCAGCCCCTCTCCAGCAGAATCAGAAATGCTCTCAGCCTAGTATTCAGTTTTTACAGTTCTGAATCATCATGATAATTTGTACGTTTTTGCGACACCTTTACTCATCTGCAGGACTAGTAAACACTTCTCACTTTACAAAACTGAATGATATTGTTTGGCTACAACTGAACAAAGTCAAGCTTCACACTGATCTTCTATGTTTTGTGTTTCAGGAGTTTTTTCACAATCCTAAAATGTGATTTATGAAACTAAATATGTGCTCCTAAAGGATCCACAGTAAACATGTCATGCTCATATACACACCCACAGCAGTTTAAATTAATTGATACATTTTGGATAAAGAGATTAGATACAGAAATGAAAAATTTTAAAACACATCCAGAGTATAAAGACAATGTTGAATATACTGAAGATAGAAAAAGACAAACTGCCATCCTCAGACTGCACAACATCACTGAAAATGATAAGAGAGTATTGTCTCAGATTAGTAACTGATACTGATGGACAAAAATGGTTTGGCAAACCAGGAATTCAACTTAAAGTTTCTGGTAATCCACTTCACATTTCTGTTAATAATTTCATTTCTTGGTCATGGATAGATAGACGTGTTTTCTCCAGCTCTTCAGGTAAAGGCACAGCTGGTGCTGGAGAAACAAACAGTCAATCTGACCTGTGAAAGCACATGAGGTCTGACAGACGGATTCATCTGCTACAAAAATGGACAGACTTTAACCATCCAGGGGTGCGTTTCCCAAAACCATAGTTGCTAACCTGGCAATGGGAAATTGCATTGCAATCAACAAAGTTGCTAACTTAGTTAGCAACTATGGTTTTGGGAAACGCACCCCAGAGCGAAACTCTCCAGCTTCAGTCAGAGCGCAGTGATTCTGGCCATTACAGCTGCGCCGCCAGAGGACATGAACATCTGCCCTCTCCTGCTGTCAGCATCACTGTTATGTGTGAGTAGATATTTAGTCACTCTCTGTCCGTCAAACCAATGGCTGAAAGGTTTGGCTGGGCAGCATGACCTCTTCAGCCCTCTGCTGGTGATTGCTGAGAACTACACCATCTGACTGCAAAGAGCATCTTGGTTCAGACAGCCATCAAAGCTAGTAATGTATTTTGGACTTCTTTGTTGTTTTGAAAATAGATGGCATGTGCTTTCTCAGGTATTAGATTGTAGTGTAATCAGGGCATGTTGTGTGGCGATAGCAAAAAGGGATAATTATGCTACAAAACATTTAAGATATAGTCCAAACCTGAGTGAGTGGACGGGAACAGCCAAGTATTGTGGTGACCCATAATCGGGAAAATTTGTGCCTCTGCCTTTTAACCATCCAAGTGCACACAGCAGTGAACACACACACACCACCAACACACACACCACACACCCACGGAACAGTGGGCAGCCATTTATGCTGCAAGCTCGTTGGGGGTTCAGGTGCCTTGCTCAAGGGCACCCCACACCTACAATTCCGACCCGAGACTCAAACTCACAACCCTGGGAATGCAAGTCAAAACGATAAACCGTTAGGCCACGGACTTTTACACAGTGAGGAGCTTCAGTGACTCTGAGCTGCAGCAGTTATTCACAAACCCTCCGCTCTGATCTTAGCGGTTAAGGAGAATCAAAGCTCAGCTGTTGGATCTGGACAGAGTTTCAGCATCTCCAGCTTTAACTCCAGTCACAGTGGACGCTTCTATTGTGAGGCTCAGAATAAACATGGATCTCAGAGATCAGAATCAGTTTCATTCACTGTTAAAGGTATTTTCTGTAAACACTCTTTCAGTTTTATCTCTCTCTAGTGTGAAATAATCTTCATGAACATCTTGTTACTGGGATTGTGGCAGGATTGATCTTCATCATCATTATCATCATCATCATCATTATCATCGTGCATTAGAATTAATTAGAATTAATCAAATGAGAACACTGTAAAAAGTGATACTCTATATTTACTCAATAAAATTGTGGCAACAGATTACAAGCAATATTATTAATTAAATTTAACACATTAGAATTAATTAGAATTAATCAAATGAGATGCTTAAAAGCAATTATTCAAAATGAGTAAAATAACATGAAAAAAATAATTAAAATGTATTCAAAAATATCGGTTTTGTTGGATAAAACGAGAAGCACCCAGCTGCAGCCTGCATATAGAGGCGGGGTTGCACATGTTAACCCGCCCCATACCTACTCTGATT
>NC_056572.1:34876638-34877483 GCF_018340385.1 Cyprinus carpio | reverse complement strand
CATTGAATGTTAATTTAACTCAGAGAACAGGCTCTATTTATAACACTCAGGCCAAACAATGATTACGTAAAATCTTAACCAACACCACCTGAACAGCTTTACTCTTAGCATATCTAGCTGTTATAATTCAGTTACAACAACCATACAAAATGTAATATTAAAAAGTCCAGAGCCCAACTAAAGCAAACACTGACCACTATAATGGTAACCCTATACATTTACCCTTTTCTCCTTCAGTGATTCTGTTTGTGAACTTTAGGTGTCTTCAATAACTATGTTTTGAGGGACTGAAGACACAAACTTCTGAACATTATGCCTGTATCATATCTATGTAAGCAACAAAAATGTGAATTTGTAAAAAAGTTGACATCATGTGCATACATATAATATTTTCACATGGTGTTTCATGATCGCCAACTACTGGCCTGGCATGTATAACATAGTATTCTTTAGCATAGTGTTTTTTTCCATTTTTTTTTTCTCAATGAAATCAATATTTTTGTGTAAAGTTTACATAATTTTTTCATGTTCTTCTAATCATTTTGAATGGTTGCTTGTAAGCATCTAATTTGATTATTTCTAATTAATTCTAATGTGTTAAATTTACTTAATAATATAGGATATACAATTTTAAACAATTTTATTGAGTAAATAAAGTGAATCATTTTTTACAGTGTAAATGTAATGTTTTTCAGTAAATTTGAAACATCTTTTAAACATAAATTTGAAACATCTACAAACTTTATCTTATTTTCTCGAAAAAATTAGACTTTTTCTTGCATTTTTAGTATTTTATTATTTATTTGATGTGTTTTAACACATTTTAATAGTTTTCTCCTGTTTTC
>NC_056572.1:34871150-34871241 GCF_018340385.1 Cyprinus carpio | reverse complement strand
GTTCTTTATATCAACTGATTATCACAGGACCACTGGCTCTTAGAATCACTTTTACTGTAATCAATCCAACTAATTACACAACACGTATTTC
>NC_056572.1:34870912-34871057 GCF_018340385.1 Cyprinus carpio | reverse complement strand
TGATAACCTGAATGCACTGTAAGATGCTTTGGAAAAAAGCAGCTTCTAAGAGTGTGGTGTGTGAGTGTGAGTGTGAGTGTGAGTGTGTGTGTGTGAGTGTGTGAGTGAGTGTGTGTGTGTGTGTGTGTGTGTGTGTGTGCTAGTG
>NC_056572.1:34808392-34869918 GCF_018340385.1 Cyprinus carpio | reverse complement strand
CAAATAACAACATTCAAAGAATACATGAGTACATGACGAACTGTCGCACTATTGTAGCTTAAAGCATAAATACAAGAAAAGATGGCTCATTACTGATTTTCTGTAGCTCAGCCAACCCCACACAGACTGTTCACACACTCTCAACAGGTACAGGATTTCTTTTCTGAAAATGTCCTGTAGTTTTTACTTTTCAACTGTAACTGTTTCCTACCATCATGCATTTTTCTCGTTTTTAGTTTAAGAGAACATGTTAATGCGAACATCTCCTGTTTCAGTTAAGATCCTTCTTTGCCAATCTCCCACTAGTAAGTAGCAAGCTGTTGATTAAATGTCCATATTATTACATTTTCTTTTTTGATTCTTATTCTTGGGTTTATGCATAAACATAATATAAGATTGGAATGCGCACACACTACTTTGACCGTCATAAACATACACTGTTTTTACATAAACCAATTAAGAGCACATTGTAACTCTAACCCATTGTGCATTCGATATGTAACGTCCTACCCCTTGTCATCTGCAGAGAGAATGCCACTCAATCACACCAAAATACACATAATGAAAATGACTTACAGGCGATCAGAGGATTGTGAAAAATACAGTATTTCACTGGAAACTGGTCCTCCATTAGACTATTTTCTGTTTTTGATTTTTGTTTACTTTTTTGTTTAGTATTTATTTATGTTCAGTGTCACTTATGACTGTAATTCTGCTAATACTGGTTGTTAGATCACTGTCATTTTTGCTACACATTTAACGGAATTAAATGAAAATAAAAATAACCTAACAACCAAGCTGGTTGTTGTTGTTGTTTTTATGCAAACCACCTAACTGACGATATAAGATATTATTAGACAGGCAGGTATATGTAAAAATAGCAAGTGCATTACTTTTGCATTACTTTTCTTCATCTGCATGGGCTGGACTTGCTTAGTGGTTTTAAAATATAAAAAACTGCACTTACTACGATTTTTCTCTCAACATGGGAAAAAACAGGAAGACCTAAAGTAACTGGGCATTACTAATTTGAAAAGTAATTCGAGAGATTATCATTGTAAATGAAAAAATAATGAAACACTAGTTACTTAGGTTTACTACTACTATGTAATTCTGATTACCACCACACACATATCTTTCTGGTCCAGATGCGGAGTCTGGAGGTAAAGACCGAGTGCTGATTGTGATGGAGGGATTGACGGAGTTTTTTTTGGTAGTCTTGTGGTTCATCGCATCCCTTCCATGACGGTACCAACTACATTTGGAGTAAATGATGGACATCTGACACAGCAAACCATGGGGAAAACCTACTTGCTTTTGGAGTCCTGTCGAGCTGCAGGACGGATGAACGATATTGCCTGCCCACATAGCGGCCATGAGAGCCTAAAGTCCACATCTGCTGAAGTCACTGTTAGACCTGGATGTAAAGGTTAAGCTGAGAGCTTCACCTTTGAAACAACTCACATCTCTGTATTAATGAAAATGTACCAGTTCTTTCGGTGAGGGAAAAAATTTTGATGCTTACAAACGCAATTGCAGTGAACTTGATTTTGAGAGTTTATTACAACGGTGTGATGGGTGTGTATGTATGTCTGTTAAATCATCCAAAGAACATCTCAGTGTCAATCAGTCCATCTGGTGAAATAGTGGAGGGAGATTCGTGAATCTGAGCTTTGCAATAGTGATGCCAAAACAGCTGCAGAAAATCAATCGTTTAACAAGACGGAAAGCCATGTAGAATCTGGCTGGAAGAATCTATAGCATCTCAAACATTCTGCTCCTTGTCACGTGGAGAATACCAGTGGCAGAATCCAGACCACTAAACATGGAGATGATAGAGTATGATGCAGTGAAGCGGAATGTGATGGTGTTAAGTGAACACAACGTGCAAGAACTCGAGAACAGATCCTCTAGGTTCAATGTGACTTGTGATTGTTGATCATGAATGTCATTTCTTTATAATTTGTAGATGCGGCGCGAAAAAGCAGCTCATCTGTGGTCGCTGGTGGGAATCTCTGCAGCTGTTGTTTTGATGTATGTTGATTATGGTGTTTTTCATCTGGCTCTTGATCAGAAGGTGAAAGGAGGATTCTGGTCTAGAACTGTTAGAAAGATTTCAGAGTCAGTTTGTGTTCATGTTCATTTCTTACTCGTACTCACAGGAAAACGAGCGCCTCAATCAGAGAGCAAAAACCCCAGAGGATCACGACACCAGTAACGACGGTTTTTGTGTAAATCTCCTCATGTGTCTTCTCATCTTGTGTCCTGTCAGTTCTGGAGGGAGAATTAAGTATCATCATTGTGTGTCATCAGCTGGAGGCTCTTTCCGATTGTGCCATACAGACCATGACCCCTTGACCCCCCAGATCAGGCTGTTCTGAATACAACACAACTGGATGTGAGTTTGATCTGGGCTGTAGCTGTTCATCATGTGGATGGTTATCACCATCAGATCGTATTAGTGATGAAATATATGCACTTCTTCCTCAGAATATGAAGAGATCCTCGTGTGATAAACACAGCTGACCTCGCACGCTCAGGATCCTGCATATGAAGACCATGAATAACTGATTAATGTCATGATATGGTCTTTTTTTAATTATTGAATTTTCGTCCTATAGATTCAAGTTATAGCATTAGTAAGATTTCCACGCTCTCTGGCTAGAATAAGCAAAAAATACGCGACAAATTTATTGTTATGCATTAATTGTATAATTGTGTTTTTTTGTATGATGGACACAGACGCTGAGTTTCATCTTCAGATATATGAGATCAATAAATGATATGATATAATAAAAATATAATTAAAAAAACATCTACCTGCCTCCAGATTGGGGCGCATCAGGTGTACTGTAGAGGTGTGGAGTAAGGCCGCGGTCTGTGGTGCTGCTTGTTTTACTGAACAACTGTCCTGAAAGTTATGGTAAATATAGGGGAGGTGACACAAAAATTAAGAGCCTCCGAGTTTCTTATTAACGTGTCAAGCAGAGTTCACAGGAATTTAAGTTTGTGAAGGGAAGCGGCATATTATTCACGTACGTTTATTTATCTCGAGGTTTGTGATTAGATTAACGTGCAAGCTCCATGTAAAATGGGAGTTTCAGGTGTTTGAAGCTTACATTTACAAGGACATAAACACTTATGTTTTCTTCTCTCGTGTCATCTACATTTGTCCTGTTGATCTATATATTGTCGTCTTAAACTCAGTTACGCTGCTAAAAAAATTATTGCCCCAACAGTAAAATGCGTGAAATGATAAAGAGTTACATTGTAAAATGAATGACAATTATTTATATATTTGTTTGTTCGTTTGAATTTGACTCTGTCTTTATGGTGCATTTCGAGAGATGCGTTTGTTGTGTGAGGGTGGTTGTGTTTTGCGTCACAAATTCTTCTCCTTGGCACTGAAGGCGTTGCATGATGCCTCAAACATTTTCTTGCTAGACAGCAGCAATAATATGGAAAGAAAAAGAGGAAGCATCACTAATGACATTCAGAAGTGTATGGTCAATCAGTGTAGTTTTCGCAGTAGTATTTTCAGTGTTTCTCTCATTTTTAGAAAAATAGTTCTGTTGTGTCTTTTCTATTGCTCGATGAATCTGTGATTTCTTTGTATCCCTACACGGCGTCTTAAAAAAACAAGCGTGCATTCAGTGTGTACATCAAGAATGTTACACATAGCGCCCAGTTTTATGTAGAATCTATTAGTGTCCATGTGACTGGAGGAGGAGATCTTCTTTCACTAATACAGAGGAAATACAGACAAGAAATGGCAAACATCTTAGATACAAAGCTTCCCACTGTCCAGCTGATCAGCTCGTATTGTCATATACTGGAGTCCCTGAGGTTACATTGAAGAAGGGTCAGACAGTGCCGTAGCGTTATTTACTTATTTAGTCCATATTTTTTCCTTTGAGCCAGCAGAGTTGTATTTTATTTATTCATTCTCTTTGTGGATATTTGCCGTTATCATCTTGTTATTGAGTCTTTATCATTACAGTTGTCAAAGAGTTTATAACACTTGGTTTGTGTGGTTATACATTAGTAGCTACTGTCTTGCACAATGTGCTTACCACAATGGCAGAATTTTATACACTTGCGCAAATCAGAAGTTTTATTATGGAATGAAGTGTTTTCATAGAATTTGAAAAGGTTCTGCACTGAGTGTAATTTCGTACTGCTGCTGTAAGTGCTTTTTTTAAAAAAGTAAGTGTCCTGCAAACCTGAGATATCGTATACTAGCTATATTCTTTCAGGAGGTGTCTAAAACCACAATCTAGAATTTGGTGTCTGGGAGCCATCATTGTTTAGTGAACAAAAATACTCATTTCGTCAGTCAAATGGTCTGTCCTCTTGGCAGCCAATATCAACACTGATGATGATTGCTTTTTTGATGTTACTAAAAGATTGCAGATTGTATTTGTCTGAAAACATACCACTTCATTCCTCGTATATATTTGACACTTAATCAGTTTCCCTATGGTCTTTCAGAATTGTGTGTATTTACTCTCTGATTTTATCTGTCTTATGGTTCCTGGTAAGGTCGTTTCACAAATCTTTTTTTTAAAGGATGTTTTGCACTGGAGAGAGAGACATGTCCACAATGCCCCCATTTATACTGTAATTTGTTTTTTATTCGTGTTTGCGTGCTTGTCAAAAATTGAAAGTAAAACTGACGATGTAAATATGAGGCGCCGCGTTAGGATTAAAAATCACACCAAACTTCGCCACTTTGAATACTGCAATAAAAACACGTGCATATACACCATCACTACCTACTCACTATACCATGCATACTACTGATGTTCCACAAATACATATTATGAAAATACACAAGCACTCATATGAAAATCGATACCATATACATATAATGGTACCAATTGGAATGCATTCACACTTGTGAATAACTTGCGTGATACAGTATAACCTTGCACCGCGTGCAACCTTCTCCGAAAAGACACTCGCCTATTGTACTTGACTAGATCGATCTCATCGCATTTACTTACCACTTCTATCTTTTCTTCTCCACCACCTCCTATCGTGTCCACACTCGCGCATAATATAAATTAATCTTGTTTTCGCTGCATTATCTCTTTATTATATTTTGCACTAACCACCACTGACATACTGCATAAACTTGATCCGTTCCATATACACCTATAAACATCTAGACATCAATGTAAACCTCGATGCGCATATACACCTCCATAAAAACACGCCGCTTTATACATAGAAAAACTAAACATTTCCTAAGCCCCCCCCTACGGTCAGCGATAGAAAGAACACATGCTTTATTTGTGTAACTGTTATAATGCAAGTGATTCTCATAATGTGGATGTGCGTGAACTTTTTCGCAGTGTGTTAAACGGAAGGCATTTCAGTGATAAATATGAAAGTCGTTTAAGCCGTGACACGAAAGGAACCTGGTCTATATACAGCTTTGCAAATCATGGACAGGGATTGTTTTTTGATTGATTGCGCTTTGTGCCTACACTGAAGCAATTAGTTTTTTCGTTTGTGCGAAATGTTCCTTTTTTCCGCCCGCTATATAATATCACACGCAAACGATTGTTTTGCCCACCCACACTCAGCACGCACGGTGAGTTCACCGGGACTTTCCCTGCGATTTCACACTCGCCAGCTAGTTTAATGTCCTCGAACTTAGAGATAAGGTGAGAATTTCTTCACTTCTATGCAATCTTCATGCAATGTACATCCCAACGCTCTATGCAAAATTTACACAGAGAGAGATTCTTTTTTTGGTTTGCGATGTACATCCTATGTCATGCCATATATCAGTTAAAGGACCCAATATCGATGTAATGTGCTGTGTTACCGTGACCGCTTACTGGGTCACAGTTGCACAAGTAGCATGCGTCGCCATTTTACTCGACAGTACGCGATGTATGTCCACAAGAATTTCACCAAACCCCCTGTGCCCCACCGATCCCCCCAACCCACGTTGCCTTTTGTACAGCTGTATTTGGTTTTACCAGGGCCCAGGACACAATACCATTGGCAACTTTTAATAAGGATGTTATACTGTTGACCGCTCTCCTGACGATAATGTAGTTAGTAAAGCAAAAGAAAAACAGCACGTGCCATGAGGATTGGACTAATATTAAATGCGTTTGAATTTTGCCAAAACAGGGATAGAAACATAGAAAAAGTGCCACATGATTTAGGTTAAAAAAATCATACATTTTTAAGATGATATAGTTTATTGTAACTAGTTTTACTGTGTGATGTATTATTTAACGGTTTGATTTATGAAGGTAATTACAGTAAACTTTTGAATGGGGTCATTTTTATAAGTTCAGTAGTATATTTGTCTTGTAGAGTATATGAAAACATATTATGTCAAATAGCTTATTCTGGGACAGAACTAAATAAACAAAAATAACTGCCAAATTTTCATGATCCCCCCTAAAATTTTGTTTCAGCTATGAAGATTTTGCACATTATGCAAAGGGTATGTAAACTTAGGGGGGAGGTTTGTGGACTAATGGTTAGAGCCTCCAAAAGGTTGCGGGTTCGAGTCTCGGGCCGGCAGGGATTGTAGGTCTGGAGCGTGATGTACAGCGCCTCTCCATACACCTTCAATACCACGACTTAGGTACCCTTGCGCAAGGCACCGACCCCCCACGCTCCCCCGGGCCCGGCACGCGATAAACTGGCTGCCCACTGCTCGCGGTGTTGTGGTTCACTTGCTGTGTGTGTGCACATAGGCTGGGTTTTAAAGCCAAGCAGACATCCGAGTATGGGGTTGCCCACCTATGGATGTTATGTCCACGTCACTCGATCGGAGTGCAACCTGTATAGGGCCTAAAATAAACCTAACCCCTACTTAAGGAAGCCACCACTTGCGGAAAGAAAAAAGGTAAATCCATTACAAACCGTCAATAACACAAACCACAAAACAAACACCAACACCCCACTCCCCAGTCATAAAAGGCGCATCTGTTTGGTGTAAGGATGTTACGTACAATGGGCCTTCAGCTTAACAACACCCTTAAATCAAGCTGCCTATCCAGTTCCTTGAACCGTTCACTCGGAGGTGGTAATGAGCTGTGTTGCCACCATCCCATCCCGTATGGGCCAAACTGTGACACAAATAAAAACACTCGTGAGTACCTGATAAGAAACCGGAATATTCTAGTCAAAAACTAACCACAGTAAAAAAACTTAAAATAACTAAGATTTACAAAAAAAAAGAAAAAACCTTTACCTTAAGCATGTGGCACTTTTTCTTTGATTTTTCTTAAAAAGTTCTATTCCCATGTTTTTGGTCCAAATGTCACAACGCATTTAATATGGGGCCAATCTCATGAAAGGGCTGTTTTTCACTTTTCGCTTTAAACTACTACATTATCGTCAGGGAGGTCAACAGTATACACCCTCCTTATTAAAAGTCCAATGGTAGTGTGTCCTTGGCCTGTAAAAAACAAATACAGCTTAACAAAAATAAGTCAAACTTTAATCACATTTCCAAATTCTGTGATATCTTAATTCTGAAAACTGGCTAAGCTCACTATTGCAACTGGGACGTAGTTGGGAACAATTTTCTATTTTTAAACTATAGAGGCAAGGACATTTTACTTCTCTCTCGGGGTGTTAAATTTGCATAGCGTTTGGATGCATTTATGAAGATTGCGTAGAAGTAAAATTCTGTCACCTTTTTTTCTAGATCGAGACAAGTAACTGCTTGCGAGTGTGATATCAGGGTCCGTGAACTCAAACGGGCGGATTGATGTTGGCATCGTTGCGGGTTTCAGGCATAATAGGCGGCCCCGCGAACAAACAAACATTTCGACAAAAAGCTAATTTGCTTCCGTTGGAGCCAACGATAGACATGTCCCATTGCGTGCATAACATGTCACGGTATATATACAGGTTACTTCCGTTCACGCTTAAATGGAACTTCCTTTTACACTTGAAATGCCTTCCTTTTAAACTGAAAAGTTTTTTTCACGACATCCAATCGTATGAACCATCAATTTGCATATATACATGTACACAACTAACAGAATGTGTCTCCTATCTTCATATGACCCACCCAAGCGTACCTCGTTACGTCACAATGTTATGTTGTGTATGTCTATGAGCTGAGTGTTTTATGGATGTGTATATCCCGCGATCGAGGTTTAACATTTATGTGCGAGTGGTTTAATAGGTGTATATGCACGGATCAAGTTTATATGTATATGCGCGTATGTGCCGATTTGGTGTTTGTATGACGCCGAGTTCTATAAGGTCAGTGCTGCAGAGTGGTGTGTAGGTGTCTATGCATGGATCGAGCTCCTATACCTATATGCGAGTGGTCTTTTGGTGTATGACACGACGTCACGTTTATATGTATACGCAACGTTCTTAACAAGTGTGGGGATGCATTCATGTTAACCATTAATGTATTGGGTATCGATTTCATATCGGGTGCATGTGTATTTCAATATGTCTTGGGTGACCAACTCCCAGTCGCTATGCCATGTCTCTACTTTGAGTAATGTATAGAGTGTGGATATGCACGCTGTTTTTATGCTATGTCATTCATACGCGAAGTTTTTTTTTGATTTAAATCCTACGCCACCCCGCGGAGCCTCATAAGTAACTAGCTTCATGCTGTTTGTATATATAAAAGGCAAATTAAGAATCAGAGAAAACAGACAAAAATGGGTACTGCTTGAAGTGAATACTCTTCTTATTTATAGAGGGGGGACCACACAGTGGGGGGACCCAACAACCCCCCCCCACCACCCCGAACACAAACCGACTCTTTTAAGAGGATGATATTGCATTTACTCTGTATTCTCTAATTTATACTTTTCCAGGCTTTGCAGCAACCGACAGCGGGGCTCCGGATCCTTAACAACAAGGACCCCGACCCCAGTACTCGCCCCCGCCCCCAAGGCAAATGTGTCTCACAAGGGTCTAAAAAAATCCTATTTATCCAAAGCACTTATCAAATACATAAACTTCACAGTAACAGCGTGATTCTGGATTGTTAAACATCTCCGACAATATTCTAAATTTTTTGCATCTTGAGGATTACAGCGGCTTACCACATTTTATCATTTAGCCGACGCGTTTATCCAAAGTGACTTACACTGAGAACAGTAGAAACATCAGTCCACACCACCACCGAGAGAACAGAACCACAGTATACAGTGCTCTGACAAGTCTCAGTTTAGTCTACGGTACGCAAACACGTTAGCCAGGTTTTTTTTTTTTTTGTTTGAATATTGCTACGACGCCACAGAACAGAGGCCTGCGTTCGTTTCTTTCCAGACCCATCAACGAAGGACTGTCTCTTATTTTTTCAGGCCTCAGTAATTTGACACCTGCAGGCTGACGGAAAGTACTGCCTCAGCATCCTCGACAGGAGTAGGAAAAACAACGATTTCTGGGGTTTTCCCTGGGCCTGGAGCTTTTAAAGTGGACTTTTTGAGGACCAGCAAAAAATATATTACAATCACCGATTCTACTCTGTTCTTCATATACAACATGAAAACATTTCTCTGGGATTTCAGAGCTCAGAGTGGGAGATTCCTGCAGGATCTGGAAGGGAGAATCAACTGTTTTATTTGTAAGACCACCTGTGACCTCTCAGGTTAAACCAAACTTCACCTGTAATAAAATGGCAAGCGTTTATCACGAAACGGTAGTTCGGAAACAAGCTGTGCCTGCCGTCGGTCAGCCATTGATGTATAGGGCAACTACACTGTCAGTGAGGCTCAGAAACATACTTGTCGTCTCCTGCCACCCGTCACTATCAGCGTCAGCGTACATCAGAATTTGATCTTCATCTTAGGCTAAATTCAGTACACCAAATATCCAAAGAAGGACTGTGAGGAGTAATTTTTATATTTTTCAGATCCTCAAAGAGCGTCCTCCGCACACCCCGCCCCATGTCAATCAGTACATTATGGTGTAATAGTGGAGGGAGAGTCCAGGACTCTGAGTTGAAGCCAGGGACATTCAACACCCTCCTGCTTGATCTAGTGGTTAAGGAGAAACAAAGATCAGCTGTTGGATCGGGACAGAGTTTCATCTCTCCGCCTTTAATCCAGTCACAGTGGACGCTTCTATCTGGCAAGTGCTCAGAAACAAACAAACCCCCCCCCCCCAAAAATTGGTGGATCTCAGAGATAAAGCGTCTGTTTCAGCAAATCACTGTAAATTGAGAATCATACTCTGTTTGATCTCAGTCAGCTGCATTGTCTTAATATAAAGAGTAATAGTTTTTCTTTCTCTAAGCGGCCACGGCTGGACGAAAGCAGCTCATCGCTGATCACGGTACGCAGGTGGGAATCTCTGCAGCTGTTGTGTTCGATTTCGGTGATTCTGATGGTTTTTCTTTCTTCAGACTTGTTGATTAGACCGGTGCAGGAAAATCTGTAGCTGTGGGAAAGTTTGAATAAATATACATGCTGACTTAGGAGATTGATCTTGTCCCCCCAGGTTGTCAGTAAAATCACAGCACAGGAATTCAGAACAGTCCTGACTTTAATATTTGTTATGTGTGTGGTCTGGCATAAACCAACAAAACAGCATTGATTACAATAATATAATTACAACTACATGGATATATATCTAATCTTATTATTAGTGGACTGCAAAACTTAGAATTGCCCTTTAGATGGCGCATTATTTTCCTTTATAACAGGGTTGGCGAATTCTTTGTGTCTATTATAAAGTGCTGAACATCCATCATACAGGGACTGACTGGGAGTAAATCAACAGCCCTGGATGATATCCTCCAAATAAGCCCCACCACCGCTACAAACAGCCACTACCACTCTCACAATATTAACAGCATGAATGTATCGCATTTATGGCAAATAACACCAGTAACAAAAAATACCATGGTGACTGACATTATGTATTAATGTATGAACTAAAATACTCTAAATCTACATAAAAAGAGCAGAACGCAAAAATGTGTGTGTGTGTGTGTGTGTGTGTGTGTATATATATATATATATATATATATATTATAAAATATATATATGGTGAACGTGATTTGACCAAGTACAACATGTTACTGGATCAACATCTTTGTTGATCCAGGGACATCATTTCCAATCAACCAATCAGAATTGAGAGATTCACTTAAAAGAAGTAAATAGACAAATTCTCTTTGCGCCGCTTACTGACAGGAGGGATCGGAACTTTCCAGCTTACCACCTATGGTCCTTTCCCAACGTCACCAATAAAATGCTCCCACCTATGGTCCTTTCCCAACGTCACCAATAAAATGCTCTCTGACTGGTTAAATCTCTGCATTAACAACCCTTTATAATGATTCAGAGTCATTTGTGTTCATGTTCAGTTCTTCTCCTCTCACAGGAAACAAGTGACTCCATCAGAAGATCAAAACCCCAGAGGATCACGACACAGTAAGACGGGTGTGTAAATCTCCTCATGTATCTTCTCATCTGTGTCTGTCAGTTCTGGAGGAGAATTAATTCTCTCATCATTGTGTGTCATCAGCTGGAGGCTCCTGAGGACACCTACATGACCCTTGACCCCCAGTCCAGATGTTCTGAATACGACACACTGGATGTGAGTTGCTCTGCTGTAGCTGTTCCCCATCATGTGGATGTTTAACATCAGATCTTATTAGTGATGAATATGTTCACTTCTTCTCCAGGATATGAAGAGATCCTGTGAAAACACAGACGACCCTAAATCTCAGGATCCTGCATATGAAGACACTGATGACTGATTATTCATGATATGAATCTTTTTTTTAATTCTTGATTTTCTCCTATAGATTCACGGATAGCATTAGTAAGATTTCCACTCTCTCTGGTTTAGAATTAAACATTACTCGCATAATGTATTGTTACTCGCATAATGTATTGTATAATGAACACAGACTCTGATTTTTTCATCTTCAGATTATGATACAATAAATATATGATATAATAACAAATATAATAAAAACATCTACCTGCCTCCAGATGTCGCATCAGGTGTACTGTAGAGGGGTGGGGTAAGGCCGCTGTCTGTGGTGCTTGCTTGTTTACTCGAACAACTGTCCTGACAGTTATGGTAATAAAGGGGAGGGACACAAAAATTAAGAGGCTCGAGCTCTTCTTGCTTAAAGTGGTCCAAGGCAGAGTTCACAGAATTAAAGCTGTGAAGGGAAGCCGGCATTATTATCACGTACGTTTATTTTATCCTCGAGTTGTGATTAGATTAACGTTCAAAAGCTCCATGTAAACTGGGATTTTGAGCTTCTATTTACAGACATAAACACTTCTGTAAGTCTTCTCAGTTCATCTACATGTCCTTTATCTCTATTTTTGTGTCGTCTTTAACCTCATGTATAGCTAACATATTACATTACAAAGTAAAATGCGTGAATGAAAAACATTACAAAATAAAATAAATTAATTATAAAATTATTTGTTCGTGTAAGTTCTGAATTTGACCTCTGTATTTATGTTGCATTTCTAGAGTGGTTTTGTTATTTGAGGTTGGGATGAATATTTACTCAATACATCAATGGAAATTTTTGCGTGAAGGGAGTTGCATGATGCTCACACATACCTTTTTGCAACAGCAGCACTAAAATATAGAAAGAAAAAAGAGGAAGCATCACAACGACATTCAGAAGTGTTATGTTCATCAGTGTATGTTTCAGTAGTATTTCAGTGTTCTCTCATTAGAAAAAGTCTGTTGTGTTCTCTATGCATGATCTGTGATTTCTTGTATCCCTACACGGCGTCTTAAAAACAAGGTGCTGGTCGTGTGTCCATCCAGAAGTTCACATAGCGCATGGTAATGTAGAATCTACATTAGTGTCATGTGACTGGAGGAGGAGCATCTTTTCACTCATACAGAGGAAATACAGACAGGGAAATGACAACATTTTAGAGACAAAGCTTCCCACTGTCCAGCCTGATCAGCTCGTATTGTAATATATGAGCCCTGTTACAGGTTACAGTGAAGCAAGGTAAGACAGCTGAGTAGTTATTTCTTAGTAGTCATATTTTTCCTTTGAGAAGCAGCAGCAGAGTGTTGTATTTCTTTTATTAAGTTTCTTTTATTGTATTTTCCTTAATCATCTGATTATGATTCTTTATCATTAAAAGTTTGTCAAAGAGTTATAACACTTGTTTTCGTCGGTGGTTTCACATGCTAGCTACTGTCTTGCACAATGTGCTTACACAATGGCAGAATTTACTACACTTTGAAAAATAAGAGTTTTTCTATTGACTGAAGTGTTTTCTTAGAATTTTAAGTGTACTGCACTGAGTGTACTTTAGTACTGCTGCTAAGAGCTGCACAAATAAGGTCAGCAGAACTGAGAAATGCTTATACTTGCTATATTCTTTCAGAGGGTGTCAAACCACAGGGGCTATCTGTTTGGTGTACTCTGCCGGCCATATCAAAATGGTCACAAAGTGTTTATGACATTTAATGTGACTGATTTAGACGTACGCTATCTGATGACAATATGTGAAAATTTTACAATAAGAGTAAATAAATAAAGAGTGCTAAGTTTCTATAGGGGTGCTCTTCTGCTCTGACTGCTTAAGGGCTCCCTCTGCTCCTCTGTTTCTTTTCTTTTATCTAGCATCTAAGATGCTATGCTCAGAGATTTGTTACACTCAGATTATTGAAGATAGATTATACAATTTACAATAATTTGTTTGCATTTATTTCATATTCTATCTAGGTTTTTTGTGTCTTCATATCCATCCTGTTTATTGAATAAAAATACTCTTTCGTCATCACTGTCTTGTTTGCCTGGATCTCGTCTGCATCAAATTTAAACTGATTGATTGCTTTGTTGATGTTAATAAATGATCGAAGTATTTGTCTGAAACCATACACTTCAAGCTTATATATTTGACATTTTAATCATTTTCTTAATGTCTTTCAGAATGCTTTGTATTAATCTCTGATTTCTCTGCTTATGATTCCTGGTGAGTCTGTCCACAAATTCTTATTTAAAGTTGTTTTGGACTGGAGATGAGACTGTTAAAGTAAATGTATCTGTGTTTAACAAACCCAATTTTTTATATGAAGGCAATCCACAGCATTCAGAGAAAAGTGGACAATATGGGTACTGCTGAAGTGGATTACACTTATAGAGAAAAAAGTGGAAATAAAAACACAAATATACTATCTTTTAACAGATAAATATGCATTTAATCTGTATTTTCCTGTTTTATATTTTCCAGTGATCTGCAGCCAGGAATGGGAGGTTAACTACTCCAGAATGAAAAAATGTGCTCTAAAGGGTTCAACAATAAAAATTTATCAAGCACTTATAAACACCCAAATTATCTCACAGTGACAGAGAAAATTCTGGACTGTAAACCCATCTAAAGAAAAGACTATCAGTCTGATGAATCATTCAGATTACAGAGACAGAGTTCAGCTCTTCCAGAATGAAGACGCAATGTTCTTTCTCAGGCTCAGTAATGTGACACATGAGGATGAAGGAATGTACTGCCTGCCTCAATCCTGACAGGAGTAAAAAAAACAAAGATTTCTGGGTTTTCCTGGGCCTGAGCTTAAAGGTGACAGGTACAGACAAACTAATATTACACTCACAGATTCTACCTGTTCTTTCATATAAAACATGAAACATTTTCTCTGTGATTTCAGAGCTCAGAGTGGAGATTCCTGCAGAGATCATTGAGGGAGAATCACCTCTTTTATTTTGTAAGACCACCTGTGACCTCTCAGGTAAAACAAACTTCACCTGGTATAAAAATGGCAAAGCGTTTATCAGAAAGGATCGTCTCGGATCAAGCTGTTGCTGCCGTCGGTCAGCAGGATGATACGGGAAACTACAGCTGTGCAGTGAGAGATCAGAAACATCTGTCGTCTCCTGCCGTCACTCTCAGCGTCAGATGTACATCAAGACTTGATCTTCATATTAGCAAAATTCAGTCCAAACTGATCAAATGAAGGACTGTGAGAAGTAATTTTTATATTTTTCAGATCCTCCAAAGAGCGTCTCAGTGTCCATCAGTCCATCTGGTGTTATAGTGGAGGGAGATTCAGTGACTCTGAGCTGCAGCAGTGATTCAAACCCTCCTGCTCCTGGCTTTCACTGGTTTAAGGAGAATCAAAGCTCAGCTGTTGGATCTGGACAGAGTTTCATCATCTCCAGCTTTAACTCCAGTCACAGCGGACGCTACTATTGTGAGGCTCAGAATCAACATGGATCTCAGAGATCAGCGTCTGTTTCAGTCACTGTTAAAGGTGAGAATCATCTCTGTTGATCTCAGTCAGCTCATTGTCTGAATATAAAGAGTAATAGTTTTTCTTTCTCTCGTCTGCACGGCTGAAGAAAGCAGCTCATCTCTGATCACGGTCGCAGTGGGAATCTCTGCAGCTGTTGTTTTGATTTCTGTGATTCTGGTGGTTTTCATCGGGCTCTTGATCAGAAGGTGAAGGAGATTCTGTGTCTGAACTGTTAGAAAGATTCAGAGTCAGTTTGTGTTCATGTTCATTTCTTCTCCTCTCACAGGAAACGAGTGACTTCATCAGAAGAGCAAAACCCCAGAGGATCACGACACAGTAAGACGGTGTGTAAATCTCCTCATGTATCTTCTCATCTGTGTCTGTCAGCTCTGGAGGGAGAATTAATTCTCTCATCATTGTGTGTCATCAGCTGGAGGCTCCTGAGGACACCTACATGACCCTTGACCCCCAGTCCAGATGTTCTGAATACGACACACTTGATGTGAGTTGCTCTGCTGTAGCTGGTTCATCATGTGGATGTTTAACATCAGATCTTATTAGTGATGAATATATTCACTTCTTCTCCAGAATATGAAGAGATCCTGTGAAAACACAGACGACCCTAAAGCTCAGGATCCTACATATTATAACATTGTTCAATAATGAGAATTGATTATTTTTTCTAATTTAATTGTACAGTTTTAATTTGACATCTTCATTTAATTTGACAGTTCAGTTGGCCTTCATTTTTAATGATTTGCTGTTTGAAAATGAACAGTAATTCACTCTCCTTAACTCTGGCTGCCATCCTGGCTGCGGTCTGGGTCCTGCCTGGCTCCTCCTGTCTTCTCCCTGACTCCTCCCTCCATCTGATCCGCTGTGGTCATCTGCTAGCCTCTCTTTCTGGCCTTTGCCACTGCCTCACTCCTTTTGTCACGCCTTCAGGGAGGGGAGAGTACTGTCACGATATGGACTTTTGTGTTTCTTTAGCATACTGTTCTCTTGTTTAGTTTTTATTCCTTTGACCTAGGCTGTGTTCCAGTCCACATTTATATGCCCTTCACTTGACAACTTCCCTCAGTCTCGTTTACTCGGATGTACGTTATTGATTACTTTGCATGAGTGCCCACTGCTGGCAGAATGCTTGGAATGGGTTGAATCAGAATGTCCTAAGCCCTTGATCACTTAGAATCTGCTATGGTGTTGGTTTATTGTTTACATTTTTCCACTTACAAATTTGTTTGTTGCAGCATTTTATATGTATATATGTATGCTTGGACTGTTATAAAAAACGTTTGGGGTGGGGATAAATTAAAACGTGATCTGCGATGACGTCATAATCGTGTTGCACTGTGGTCTATGGAGCGGCCTGAAGTGTGCATATGAAGCAGACTAGGGACCTGTCCCAAATGGCGCACTTCATGTGGACTTTCGGTCTCGTGGACTTAAATTGCATGTGCTCGCCGAGTCTACGAGACCGTAGGCCGCCCAATTCAGCATTTTAACGCTCTGAAGTGTGCGCAGCAGCGCCCCCTTTGTACCCTTGAAGCGGTCTTCCATGAAGCCCGCATAGATGCAGGCGCCGCACACTTTAACTACCCAGGAATCCTTGCTAAATGCCAATCAGACAATGGATGGGAGGAGATTTCGCTCAAGAGCAATTGATGACATGGCTGAGAAGAAAATATTTAAGTGTAGGTATCATTACGGTTTTTAAGACCTAGGTGTACATTTTACCAGCTGTCACCTACAGTTTATACAAACATTATGGTCATCGACCAGTGGTTGATATCTCAAACATCATAATAGCGCGTTGAACAATACGATCGCATTATGATTCATTAAATAAATAGTGAGCGCAAAAATATGATTTCTCTGCATGGCAAGCCATCTCACAAACACAATGGTAAAAACAACAACAACAACAATAGGCAGCATATTCCCCGAACCTGCAGCTCCTGTCAAAAAACAACCAGACCGTTATTTCCGGCGTGACGATCGAGTCTGTCCCAAAAATACCTCTCAATGCGCCCTCGCGGACTCGCGCCAAGGGACCTATAGGTCTGCACTACATGACGTCACCAAAGTGTTTGTGGACTCTGAGGAAGTCCACAAGTCCGGAGTGTGCCATTTGGGACAGGGCGTAGCTCTCTCAACAAAATCGAGGGTTGCGGGTATGTCCATGTAAACTTCCCTCTCCATTTGAAGAAATGGAACGCACTTCAAAATGGCATCGGGGATTCCTCCGAGGGGAAGTGCTTAGGGAAGTTAGCGAGTGTGTGTCTAAAAGTGAACTTGGAACGCAGCCCTAAGCTGACTTGTGTTCTCGTGGAGACCGGTCTTGGCAAGGCTACCTTTAAAGAACGAACTCAGAAGGACGCGAGAACACAGAATGCATCTTTGTGAGAAGTGAGATGTGCTGTGATCTTGTTGCTCAACTAAGAGTCCCAGAACATTATAAGGAGCGAGACACAACAAATAACACACAGGCTAACATCACAAACTAATGTCATATTAAAACATTTATTTAAGATTATTATATATAATACTTTCATATTATTTATATTATTCTTTTTATTTTAACATATGTATTTGTAAAAATGATTAGGCATAGGCATGTATATTTATATTTTGTCAATGTTAAATTATCAATGTTAAAAAATGTACAGATAAAAAGTAGCCTATGACAGACTTTTTTCCAGGTCTTTATCACTTTTTTAAAATTATGCAAAACAAAATTACACATTTAACTGTACCATTTCAAGGAAGGAATGGGAATGTTTTTTGCGGCGCATATTACACAATATTCTTAATAAAACATTGACACAATGTTTCATGATAACCAATGAAGAAAATGATCACAGCCACATTAGGAAAACGTTATAAGGATATCAGTGAGGTCTGAGATGATGTAATGTTTTTTTTTTTTTTTTTAATAAAACATTCTCATAATGTGATGTGTTAACAAAACTATAACATTTTAACTGCATCATTTTGAGGATGTTGTTGAGGTAACAGTTAATGTTCTCAATAAAACATTGGCACAATACTGCATTAAGAACAAAGGAAGAACGTTCTTTCTGTTACATAGGAAAGCATTATAATGACATCTTATCAAAATATCTTTCAGGTAGTAGTTCTGGAAATTGCATGGTGGCACTGGAAACTAAAGGGTGTTTTACACGTTTCCTTGATTCTTAAAGTCTTTTGCAGTATGCATATTTCCTTCTCTACACATTATTGTGACCCTAAACAATCAGAAGAACACTGTAAGAACAAAAAATAAACTTCCCATAAAAACTTCTATAACAATGAATAACGTTCTAACAATGTTTTCAGTAAACATTTTTAGAACGCTTTTAGAAAATATCATATCTTTTAAGAGAACATTCTGAGAATAAAACTACCCGCTGAAAACTTTAGAAGAACATTAGGGAATAATGTTCTAACAATGTTATCGCTACACGTTTTTAGAATATTTTTATAGAATGTTATCTGGCCTTTTAGAAGAACATTCTGGGAGCTAAAATACAACTACCAACTGAAAACATTACTAGAACACTGCCAGAACATTTTTAGAACAAATAAATTAATTCTTCTCGGATTTCAAACGGTTTGATTCTCTCAAGGGTGCTTCTCAATTCTTATTTGGGCATCCTTGTTTCCTTTCCTCGCATCTTAGCTCCAGTGAATTATTAACTGCTTTTTATTTGTTGAATAGCATAACAGTTTGTTTAATTTTCTTTTTTATTTTCATGTGCTTTGATATAATTCCGCAACTGTCCTACATTAAAGGGATACTCCACCACAAAATGAAAATTTTGTCATTAATCACTAACCCCCATGTCGTTACAAACCCGTAAAAGCTCTGTTCATCTTCAGAACACAATTTAAGATATTTTCGATGAAAACCGGGAGGCCTGTGACTGTCCCATAGACCGCCAAGTAAATAACAGTGTCAATGTCAATAAAAGGTATGAAAGTCATCGTCAGAATGCTCCATCTGCCATCAGACGTGCAATCTGGGTTATATGAAGCGACGGGAACACTTTTTGTAAAGTGACACATTTAACTGTAACATTTCAAGGAAGTGAATGGGGTGCATCCTTGTGGCGCTGATGATACAGAAGAGCATACGCAGTATATGGTGATATGGAGAGACACAGAGGAGACTGTTGACAAAGGAATTGTTGAATAAAGTTGTTATTTTTGTTCTCTTTGCTTACAAAAAGTGTTCCCGTCGCTTCATATAACCCAGATTGCACGTCTGATGGGAGATGGAGTATTCTGATGACGACTTTCATACCTTTTCTGGACCTTGACACTGTTATTTACTTCTATGGCAGTCTATGGGACAGTCACAGGCCTCCCGGTTTTCATCCAAAATATCTTAAATTGTGTTCTGAAGATGAACAGAGCTTTTACGGATTTGGAACGACATTGGGGTAAGTGATTAATGACAACATTTTAATTTTCATCCCTTTATAGTCATTCTCTGTTCTCTATTAACCAATATAAGAGACATTAATTTAATAATTAAAAGCAATAAGCCATTAAAATCAAAATAAAAGTAGGCTAATTAAAACTGTGCGAAAAGTACACATTATACATTGGAATTAAAGGCACTGTCAAAACATAACCCACATTTACAATAACTTCATGCCTAACACTCACATTTATGTGTATTTGTATTGTCTGCCGTGGTTAGCACTTGGTGCAGATGTGAAGGGGGAGGAGTTATATACGTGCGTCACGTTTAGTTGATAAAACACTTCCGCAAAGGATACACCAGTACTAGTTACAGTAATAATATTACTTTTTTTTGCAGTAACTAGTAGTGTAACTAATTACTAATAAGATTTCCATAATAATATTACAGTTACCATCCATAAATCAGCTAGTTACTTGCCCACCCAGATCCCATTTGCTCCCGATATAAATTATATTACTATAATTAAAAATCTCATGAACTTATGTGGTTTCTTTTGATAAAATACTTCATGAAATATTTGTGTAAAATTATAGCTACAAGCTACACATGACAATTAATACAACACTTTTACTTAAAAGTCGCTATCAGTCACCATTGAGTGTTTGTAAAAACTTCTGACTGCGATCCGATGTAGATTTTGGTCAAATGATGAGGCAGAAATATATTGTTAGTAACATTTTAGAAGAATTTTATGGGGATGTTACACAATTACAATTCCTGTGGGGCCTGAAGGAAAAATAATCTAACACTGTCGCCAGATAGGGTTGCACTTTATTTTAAAGGGTTCCTAATATGCTTTTTCACTTTTTCAACTTTAGTTAGTCTGTAATGTTGCTGTTTGAGCATAAAAAAAGATGTGCAAAGTTACAAAACTCAAAGTCCACTTCAAAAGGAGATATGTTATTTAACAGAAATCACTTTTCAAAAACTACAACGAACGACTCGTTTGGACTACAACGCATAATTTCCGGGATTTGTAATATCAATTTGATTTGATATTTTCCGGATTTGTGAGACCTGGTTGAGCTGCACTAGAGAAAGCAGCGAGTGTCAAAGACATGCTAGCTTTTCCAAGGCAGATGAACTTTGAGTGGTTACAATCATCTGGGTTTAAATCGCACTCAGATTGATTTTATTTTGACACATTGTTTATACTGAAGCTCGCAGCAGGTGGCTACGGTAAGGGGCGTGACATTTCCCGAGCAGCTGCCAATCACAACACACACTGCCCCAGCTAACCAATCACATCACATTTCGTATTGCAGAAGGCGGGCCTTCATTTGATACAGGAACTATTACTGACTATACTTATAGGGACTTTCATAGTAATACTTTTGAAAGGATTAACTAGTAACGAGTAATTAATTATATTTTTGGTGTAAGGAGCCCAACACTGTCTACAGCAGGTCATCCGGTAAAGAAATCTAGATTTCTACACAGCCGTTTCTGTCACTAGCATGGTGTGCGTGCAGTTACACGCACTGTCCTGTAGATGTCGCGTCAGGTCGGTGAGCTGCGGAGGTGTGGAGGAGCGGCGCTGTCCGCGGTGCTGATCGCTCACCCTTCAACTCTGACATGAGTGTTTTTCGCCATCTTTGATTCCACTTATAAAGGCCTCAGTGCTCAGTTCAGAAAACCCTGTTAAAACTAGCTCTTAGCAGAAAGAAAAATGCCACCTCAGATCTAAATGTGCTGTTTCACCTCAATCCCTTTTGTCTAGAACATTGTGAATCTTCCATTCGCATGCAACCCCATTAACACCTTCTGCAAGTCTTTCTCTCAGTTTGTCTTGTTGTCTTTGCATTGTGAATGCTGACTTACAGTTAATCACATTCATTCATTTTTATTTTAATTGTAATATAGGTATAGAAATCAAAGTGAATTATCAATTATTTAATCATTACATGCCCCTTTCTCTGTATTTATGTGAAATAGCTGGGTTAATTGTTGAATGAGTGCTGATGACTGTTTCGAGGAAGTCAACAATGTTAAAAAGCCATTTCTCACATCGGGGCATGTTGCACTTTTTTCAAGGCTCTTTCAGCAACAGCATAACCGTAAAAAGAAAGAAAAAGAGGAAGGAGAGCTATTTTCGCCAGTGACATGTGAATGTCACATTGACTTGAGTAGTTTTCAGTGAACTTTGCATACAGCAACTGTCATTTCCACATGACACTCAAACCCTGCAGATTCAAGCAAGGTAGGAGAAATATATATATATATATATATATATATATATATATATATATATATATATATATATATATATATATATATATATATATATATATATATATATATATCAGTACAAATACATGTTTTTCTACAGTTTCGGTATAGTTAGGTTATTAAATATTATATTTAAATATGCAAATACACTTCAGTCTGCAGTACATTTATGCCATAAATGTAACAAGCTTCGTAATGTCTTCCAGAATGTTCTGTCTTTTTTCTTCGATTTCTCTGCTTGTGATTCCTGGTGAGTCTGAACCTTAATCTTATTTCGACATGTTGAAGAAACCCATATCTGTCGTTCAGTATGTTTGCCTGTATTTCTGTGTTTAATGAAAGTTTAATGGGTATGGTGGGAATGTGTTTCTCGCATACTGTAGTTTTTCAGTTCTGCAATACTAGCACAGACAGCCTCAGTACTGCCTAGTGACAGATCAAATTAAACACTTCCTGGAAATACTGGTTAGTGCTGCCATTTTTGTGTTGTAAAGTTTATGTTATCCATAGAGCGGCATGTTAGACAATTTGGAATATAGAGAGGATGAGCATTATCAATGTCAATCTTTTATGTTGATTTTGTCCTTTTTTGTCTTCTGGCTGGTTACAGTAAGTAAAGCTGAGTAAATAAATGTTTTAATGAAGACTCCAGTAGCAGATGATGTAAGGCTGAGCACATCTTACTTTTAAACTGCATCTGTGTTGTAGATAAAAGTAAAAACAATTACACATAATAAAATACATTTTAAAATTTGTATTTTCCTATTTTATATGTTCCAGTGATCTGCAGCCAGAAATGGGAGGTTAAGTACTCCAATATGAAAAAATGTGCTCTAAAGGGTTCAACAATACATTTATCAGGCACTTACAAACACCCAAATCATCTCACAGTGACAGAGAAATTCTGGACTGTAAACCCATCTAAAGAAAAGAGTATCAATCTGATGAATCATTCAGATTACAGAGACAGAGTTCAGTTCTTCCAGAATAAAGAAGGAATGTTCTTTCTCAGTCTCAGTAATGTGACACATGAGGATGAAGGAATGTACTGCCTCAGAATCCTGACAGGAGTAGAAAAACAAAGATATCTGTTTTATCCTGGGATTGTGCTCAATGTGACAGGTACAGACAAACTATTTCACTCATCAGATTTTACCCTGTTCGTTTCATGTGTGTGTGTGTATATATATATATATATATATATATATATGTTTTCTCTGTGATATATATATATATATATATTTGTTATAAACATATATATGTTTTCTCTGTGATTTCAGAGCTCAGAGTGGAGATTCCTGCAGAGATCATGGAGGGAGAATCACCTGTTTTATTTTGTAAGACCACCTGTGACCTCTCAGGTAAAACAAACTTCACCTGGTATAAAAATGGCAAGCGTTTATCAGAAAGGATCGTCTCGGATCAGCTGTTGCTGCCGTCGGTCAGCAGTGATGATACGGGAAACTACAGCTGTGCAGTGAGAGATCAGAAACATCTGTCGTCTCCTGCCGTCACTCTCAGCGTCAGATGTACATCAAGACTTGATCTTCATATTAGCAAAATTCAGTCCAAACTGATCAAATGAAGAACTGTGAGGAGTAATTTTTATATTTTTCAGATCCTCCAAAGAGCGTCTCAGTGTCCATCAGTCCATCTGGTGTAATAGTGGAGGGAGATTCAGTGACTCTGAGCTGCAGCAGTGATTCAAACCCTCCTGCTCTGATCTTCAGATGGTTTAAGGAGAATCAAAGCTCAGCTGTTGGATCTGGACAGAGTTTCAGCATCTCCAGCTTTAACTCCAGTCACAGTGGACGCTTCTATTGTGAGGCTCAGAATAAACATGGATCTCAGAGATCAGAGTCTGTGTCTTTAATATCTGCAGGTATTAATATGATACTGTAGGCTCTTGATGAACTTTGTTATGAGCATCATGTAAAATGATGTTTCTCTTCACTCAGGCGGCCAGAAAACAGCACATTCTGCACATGTTCTGTACGCAGCTGCTGGAATCACATTGGACTAAAACCTTCTGCTAACACAGGGTCTAACAACTTTTTTTTTTTTTTTTCCCTGGATATATTTGGTATTTTTCTGGGATTTTTTTTTTTTTTTTGTAAATTTTTGACAAAAAATATTGAATGCAAGATTTAGTGATGATATGAGAAAATTGCAAGCAATTTTTAGAAGACCAGTCATTTTTAAGCTGGAAACACCAAGTTAGGGAAAGAATTAAGAACTAAAGCAGCTTTTCCATTTTCTTTTCAGGATTCTTAGATGATTAGGAAATTCAAAAGAACAACATTTATTTGAAATAGAAATTTGACCCCCAAAAGTTTTGAACAGTAATCCATTTTTTTAAATTAAGAAATTAATATTCAACACATATCTATAAACAAATAAAACATATATATATATATATATATATATGTATATATATATATATATATATATATATATATATATATATATATATTTTACAAATATTATAGTGTTTTAGTAGCTGTTGACTAGTGTGATCATATTTTTCGTAGTTGAAAATAAAAAAGTATTCCAGTACGTTTTACAAGAAAATATTATTTTATATACTTTTAAGTCAATATGTTACTTGCTGTTTCTTTGTAATTGTTTGTGAAGTTCACTAGAAGGGACATTTTTGTTGACCCTTTTTTCTTCTCTTTGGTAGGAAAACAGGAAACTCCGGCGTCCGAGGTGATGTTTCAAAACAGGCAAGTCTAGAACAACGTCTATTTTAGTGCATTTTTCACATAATTGTGATCACAATGGGATTATCCGGACTGTGTGTGTTTATTCAGGAAAACAACAGCACAGCTGTGACTGATCAGATGACCACACATGCTTCAAAAACCGGTGAACCGAATGATTTAATGTATGGCAGTGTCTCTCACAAGAAACCCAGAAACCAGCAGAGAGCTGGAGATGAAGACGAGGTTCAGTACGCCAGCGTCCAGCACCACAGAAACACCAGGAACGTGACTGTGGAGGACGGATGTCAGTATGGAGATGTGAGAGATCACCGTCCAGCTGTTTCTGCGGGGTGAGACACACTTCATGATGTCCTGCGTCACGAGTCATAAGGTTGAAGATGTGAACAAACATAAACTCTCCAGTTTTTCTTAAGAAAATGAGACACAGGTAGTTTAGAGGAACAAGGTTTCATGGGTCCACATTAATCTGGTTCATCTTATTTTGTCTTTTTCATTCTTATTTAACAGATCAAATGCTGAAAGTGCGGATGATTCCTCTGTGATTTACAGCAGCATTAAAGTTGCATGAAGAATTGTAGCATGTGACCACTGAACATGCTCCTCCCTTTTCCTCCATTGAAGTAGGCATGAAATAGAAGTTGCAACTAAAAAGTGATTCCGCTTAACAAACAAGGCTTTATTTTAACCATTGGATATAAATGGATGGATGGTTCACAGTAAGATGCATTAAGAAACAAGTATAGGGTCAATTTTAATTTTTCATTTGTGTCTAAATGTGCTTGTGTGACCGTGTGCAGTGACTTTAAATACAAACATTTGTGTGAGAAACAGGAAGTGTAACTAAAAGCTGTAAGCAAGCCTAAGCAAAATATCGATTTCTGAAAGGAGGAAAGGCTTCATTACACTGAATAAACTGCTTTTGTGAGGAACCTTAAGTTAACTATTTAATGAATCAAAATCCTATCAGCTAATCTTTGCCATTATATGTTCGTTTTTTTCTCAAAGCAAACATGTTTCACATATTCTCACACAAATTTTTAACAATAGTGGGGATGATGCTTTTATTTGCCTTTAAAGGATGCATGCATGTTTTTGAGCTCTTCGTGTGTTGTTTGAAACTCTATATTGTATATATTTCTAAAGTCGAATTGACTTGTTGAGAAGAGGGTGCAAATACAGAGAAAGAGGAAGGCCGGCGTTCATTTTAGATGTGATACTCATTAACAGTTCAGCAGTTTAACACTTCCCGTCATGCCGCTGTTATCATTTGTCATCTGTGGCCATTCACTGTGAGACTGAGAGTTTATACTGTGTTATAACTGTGTAGAAAGGATTGAGTAAACAATAAAATAAAGTATATTGTGTGTTTGGTGAATGTTGGTTTGGTTTATTATATGAGTTTAATAACTTTTGTTGATCCTGTAAAAATAAATACGAGTGAAGCTCTTTAAACCGGTGCTTCTCAATGGGGGCCCCAGTGATCCTCCAGGCCTGTAGTAAGTGTGCAGTCGGGTCAAAGCTCCAAGGTACTGCTCAAACAATTGTTGTGAAAGTAAAGGGGTACAAAAATTGAGTTTTTAAGTTTCTCCTGAAGGCAACTACTTAATAAAAAATAGCTATTTTTTGATATTATAAGCAGAGTTGTTAAAGTTGAGGTGGTGGATGTATGCCAGAAGTATTGTAACGTAAGGATATTTATCCTCAAGTTGTGATTGACAGATTTTTTTTTTCCATTACACTTTGTATTTATGTGGCATATCTAGAGCGAATTGTTATATGAAGTTGATATTAACAAATGCTCTACACTGAAGGTGTTGCATGCTGCTCACAACCTCTGCAAAGGCAGCACTAAAACAGAAAGATAAAGAGGAAGCGACGAACAGAAGTGTTATGTTCTCCGGCGGGTGCCACACCTTTAGTTAAGGATTAAATCTATTAAGTAAGCCATATTTATTCTGAACTAAACACACATTCACATTATAAGTTTGTAGTGGCCTTTTTTTCACATTTGTAGCAGGTGCCTAAATTTACAAAAGCAGTAACATAGTTTATTGAGACGCAGACAAAAATAAGTGCTAATAAATAGTATATTACTACTGTTTCTCTTCTGTTGATACACTGAGCAGCCATATTGGATTCTGAGTTGGAGTTGTTGCGATTCCTCCAGGATTCTGAGTCGAAATTCTGAAAGGGAGAGGGTGTTCTAGTTAACAGTTTGTACTGGGAACTCAGAATTTCCAGCTTCTGAGTACAAATGGAAAGCAGCATTAGTCAGTGTGGCCACTAGAAAACTACAACAACAACAGCTGGAATGTGAAAACATTTATTTCATTTATAATTGATTTTCTTCTTAAATGATAAGCATTAATATGCTTGTAAAAACAGAAGCATTGGGAAAAGCTCATGTCTAAGTCAGGTAAAAACATAATAATCGGTCATTTGTTTGAGTGACTTGGAAATCATACTGAAGGTTTAAATCTGTCTTTATATATATATATATATATATATATATATATATATATATATATATATATATTTCAGGGGTTGATGGGGCGTATATGTGTTTGAATTAAAGGTCTTACCGCTAAAAATATTTTTTGGTTTGGTTTGTTATCTCTCAATATCATTGTCATTAGGTCAAAACGTTTTTTTTTTTTTTTTTTTTTTTTTTCTGAGTTTCAACATACATGTTTCTTGGAACTCTTACATCATCATCATCATTATACGATAAGAGAGGAAAGAGAGAAAAAAAGACAATGCAACATGACCAATGCAATTAGTTTTTTCAGTGCTGTTTATCAGTGTCTTTTAGTTTACAGTGGTTGAATCAGGATCTTATTCTACAGTTTCTTTTACAACAACTGAAACATTCATGACACTGACATTTAGTATCTCAGCAGAAAGACTGCTATCTTACTAACTCACACCTATGTCCATATATCTAATGATCAGGGAAGTTCAATAAGTGTGTGTGTGTGTGTGTGAGAGAGAGAGAGAGAGAGAAAGAGAGAGAGGAATACTAAGAAACAGAGGAAGGTTAACATTCACTGTGTGCTCTTGTTAAGCTGCTTGTTGATTTATATTTCAACGTGGAAAAAAAGATTCATTCCAACACAGTAAGATCATTTTACCTTTTTTTTTTCTATTTACTGTATATGAGATAGGACAGAGTTGACTGAGGCATATGCAAAAGTCTTTGGTAATTGTTGGTTCACAGAGCCCATTTAAATAATAAATGGTTCTGTATGCAGATAAAGCTTTATCTCATGTCATAATTTTCAGAATTCACTATGTTGACATCTCTCACGATGTCTCTTCTGAACTTAGTGATCATCACTGCAGGTGAGTGTTCATAGTTTAAGAGTCGCTACAGAGATATTCACTGCAGAGGATTCATTAGCGAGCAAATGATGTAATGCTAAATATCTCCAAATCTTTATGAAGAAATAAACTTGTCTAAATCTGGGATGGCCCGAGGGTAAATTTTCATTTTTGGGCAAACTATTCTTTTCAAAGCCTGACTAGTGAACATGCCCTGTTCTCTAACTTCTGTTCCTGGTTATGAGATCAAACAGTCAATTGGACTAAACTTACTGTAACTGATGGAAAACCACCTGACCTGTGTTTAGAACCAGAATATAGAGGAAGAGTTCAGTGAATATAAACACTTACAGAATCACTTTGTTGAATGTTGAACAGAAGCTGATGAACACATCTACTGCAGAGATGCATTGAATGAAGAGAACTGGACTTTAACAGCGACTCCTGGAGCTCAGCTTAATGTCACAGGTACAAAGAAATGAAGCCAATTTATGTAACTTACATGCTTAACGTTGTTCAACCAATGATGTAATAACATAGACTGAAGGTGATGGTGAGTTGTTGTTGTTGTTCTGTCAGATCTGCAGGTGGAGACACAGCAGAGTGTAAAAGAGGGAGATTCAGTCACTCTGACATGTAACAGCAGCTGCTCTCTGCCTCAAAAAACAACATTCATCTGGTACAAGAACACACAGAGATTAACTACAGGAACCATGAAAGAGAATCAGCTTCAGCTGCAGTCAGTCAGTCGTGATGATGCAGGAAACTATCAGTGTGCTGTTTCAGGATATGAACATCTGATCTCTCCACCTGTTTATTTTAATGTAATATGTGAGTATAAGCTGATTCATTAATATTAGTGAAATATTTCATAGATTTTTCAGGTTCGATTATTCAGATTTTTGTTAGATAATTTTGGGCTCAATCATGCAAACTGCACGACATCTTTGTTTATTAGACATGGTTCATTCTTATTGATGCCACAGCCATATCCCCCTGCAGCCCACTGAAGCTAAGCAGGGTTGAGCGCGGTCAGTACCTGGATGGGAGACCTCCTGGGAAAACTAGGTAGCTGTTGGAAGAGGTGTTAGTGAGGCCAGCAGGGGGTGCTCACCCTGCAGTCTGAGTGGGTCCTAATGCCCCAGTATAGTGATGGGGACACTATACTGTCAAATACACCGTCCTTTGGATGAGATGTTAAACCGAGGTCCTGACCCTCTGTTGTCACTAAAAATCACTTTTCATAAAGAGTAGGGCTGTATCCCCGGTGTCCTGGCCAAATTGACGCCTAGGCCCTTGTCAGTCATGGCCTCCTAATAATCCCCATCCACTTGACTGGCTCTATTATTCTCTCTCCTTTCCACCTGTAGCTAGTGTGTGGTGAGCCGCACTGGCGCCGTTGTGCTGTGGTTGCTGACGCATCATCCAGGTGGATGCTGCACACTGGTGGTGTTTGAGGAGAGACCCCCCCACACACATGATTGTAAAGCACTTTGGGTGTACAGCAACACACAATAAAGTGCTATATAAATGCATCATTCATTCATTCATTCATTAATGTAAGAATTTGTAAAAATAAATGCATGAATCAAGAATGCATGAATCGGTGTTTAGAGACCCTCTTTATAAGATATAGTTATTGATTTTCACTATTTGTTGATCGGTGTAAGGTAGTTTTTTTTTTCTCAATGTGTCGGAAGGACTTTTATTGGACAAAAGTTGTGTACTCTGTACTTGACGGTCGGTCTGTGTGAACTGGATGCGGACATGTGCATGTCCAGTGACAGCTGAACTATCGAGTGACAAACTATGCTATACATCTAGTTTGCCTCTGTTTTTAAAAGTAGAGATACCTCGTCTGTATTTGAAAAAAAATACAGAGCGTCATTTGTCCTATGCAGAGCATCAAAGGTCTGTTTTTAACATGTTTGCAGCGTTGAGCAATGTAGCCGATCAGATTTATCTGTTGATTTCTTGAACTCAGTGGCCAATCAGAGGCATTTAAGTTGGATTTCATGCTGAAAATGCCAGAGTTTTTGTCCAGTGCTGGGTTCTGCACACAAATCATAAAGTATAGACAGGATGTAGATCAGAGATTTATTTTATTCATTATCATTATCTCAGGGTGCCAAAGTATTGTTAGTAACTGGAGCGATCCCTATCGAAATGGTCTCTCACATTGCATTTATGATACTTGGGAAAATGATATACTATAGCGGTGTGCTATAAATGAAGAACAGAAGCCATTCTGTGAGCTCAGCTCTAGGGCGCTACCATGAGGGCCCTAAGAAACATAGGCTAACTAGAGAGGCTTGGGCCACCAGCCGGAAAACTCATTCAAGACCACTTACTAGGGGTGCAAGACCATTGAACCATTGGTAAGCCCTGCCCCCCTTACTTACAGTTGCTAACTTGGACAAACAAACAGAGTTTTAACCAGCATTTAACCAGCTTAATATGGAGAGGCACTGAAATGTAGACCTTTGTTTATGTGTTTTTGACCTACACTGTACATGACGTGAGAACTCACTAACTTAGAAAACATTAGCTAGTTTTAGCCAGAGATACCTTGCGGCACAAGATGACATAAACGTTCTGCTTGAGCAGATGAAAATTGTAACTTAATGAGTGTATGACAGCCAGAAAATTAATGTTTTAGTCGTCATTGGGATTGGGGTTAAATGCTTCGGGACGTTTTGCTCCGTCTTATTTGGGTTTAGTAAAATGGAATAAAATAAATTCCATTGCCCATCCTCTCAGGATACATGGAATCAGTGTTAGAAGAACCCCAGGCACATCGTTTTGCCATTTTTGTTGCATAAACATCATCAAACCTATGAAAGCTTCGGATATTTAAATTTTTCTCTATGGTACTGAAACCTAAAGATGTCTGCGTTCCGGTCCCTGTGCAACTGATACTTTACTGCCATTGGCTCATCTGCATTCAAGGGGAGGAGCTTACCGATAGGTCAATTAAGTGGTCAAGATCCGTGCCTGAAGGGCAGGGAAGTCTAAGTTATAAAACCTAGCATATATGCCCAATGAAAACTCTGCTGGACCAAGCCCAGGAGGAGTTCATCCCCCAAGTGGAGTGGGGCTTCACTCCAATGGAGCACTCAGAACCCATTTAGTCATAAGCCAGGGCTATTGCATCAACTATCCAGTGGGGTAATCTCTGCTTTGTAACTGGCAGCCCATTAGAGCGGCCTTTAAAACACACAAAGAGCTGCTCTGACTGCCAAAATTAGCTTGAGGGCACCACAGTCCTGAGGGCCTGGACCAGGCAAAGTAAGTTCCCTGCTTGTCCTCAAAGGGAGGAAGAGCCAACAGAGCGATGACCTGTGCTCTGAACGGAGTAGAGAGCACCTTAGATACATAGCTTAGCTTGGGTTTGTTTGGCCCAAACTACAAACAGGAAGCGCTCACCAATAGCGCTTGCAAGTCAACCACATGCCTGACTGTTGTGAAAGCTAGCAGCAGGGCGGTCTTAAGTGACAAGGGTTGTAAGTTGGCCACATGGAGCAATTAAAAACGGATGGCCTTGAAGGGTCCTAAAAGCCCATTCACACCAATAACATGACTAAAAACATAACTATATTAGCATCCACACTAGTGGACAATATTGTCCTTGCTGTGAACAGGACTTAAGGACCCTAGACAGGTCCCAACTAGGAACAGTATGAGGATGAGGCAGATAAAGTCTCCTGGCTCGGTACCTTTATGACCGTATGACCGAATCACAATGCAGATATCGGTGCCTTATTTCAGTACCACTTAAATGCCTGAGCTGTCGATTCAAATATTTGCCCTCTGGTGCTCCAAAACAGATGCAAGAAGCATAATCACCACACATGATTGCTATTAAAAATTATATTGCATTCATGTGATGTCAGAATAATCAGAAGAATCATTTCCTGACTGAGAAAATTCTCGTGAACCCAAGTCGGAAAGCTCTAATAATAGAAATCCAAAACGTCTTTGTAGTAATATTAGTGTCCATGTTGTTTTCACATTCAGTACAACTCTGGAAATGAGAGCATCCGAGGAGAGCATGAATGCAGCAGTTACACTTGCTTTGATGGCAGCAGGTAGTCTACCTAGCTAGCTATATTAAACATGCTTAATCTAAAGCTAAGCTAAACATCCCGTAAAGTTTTATATTTCATGCTGCGAAGAGGACCAACAGTCACGTACATGCATGCAAAGTTTTCGGAATGACATCCACATATAAATGCAGGATTCACTCTCGAAAATTTTAATGACTGACATAGTGATAACCATATCACTGCATGTGACAAAAATAGACGTCAGAATAGATGTTCATTAAGGCTGGAGAACCATCAAGCATCTCAGAAGCACCCTCAGTGGTTTAATTCTGGAAACTAAATCTGCTGGTCTCCAAGATATCGGCAACAGCATCAACCAAAGAACAAACAAACAAACAAACAAAAAACATTTTGGTTAACTAATTTTCACCTTTCTGATTTCATCACTCAAATTTCTTTTGATTTCTACAACACTTCAGTAATTGTTAACAATGATAAGGGAAGGTCATGAGATAAATAACGTAATTATTCTCATCATTTAAATATATTTAATCTAGATCCTCCCCAGAGCGTCTCAGTGTCCATCAGTCCATCTGGTGTAATAGTGGAGGGAGATTCAGTGACTCTGAGCTGCAGCAGTGATTCAAACCCTCCTGGAGATTTCACCTGGTTTAAAGGAGGACAGTATGCTGGATCTAGAAGAATCTACAGCGTCTCAAACATCAGCTCTGATCACAGTGGAGAATACAAGTGCAGATCCAGAAATAAACATGGAGTGAGATACTCTGATGTAGTGATACTGAATGTGATGTGTAAGTGAACAAGAACTGAGAACAGATCCTCTAGTTCCAGTGTTTTATTAGTCGACGACACATTTCATTTCTATTATAGATGCTCCAAGAAATGTTGTGGTGGCCCTTAATTCATCTGCTGAAATAGTGGAAGGAGGTTCAGTGACTCTGACCTGCAGCAGTGATTCAAACCCTCCTGGAGATTTCACCTGGTTTAAAGGAGGACAGTATGCTGGATCTCAAAGAATCTATGGCATCTCAAGGATCAGCTCTGATCACAGTGGAGAATACAAGTGCAGATCCAGAAATAAATATGGAGAGAAATACTCTGATGTAGTGATACTGAATGTGATGTGTAAGTGAACACTGGCGCAAGAACTGAGAACAGATCCTCTAGTTCCAGTGTTTTATTATTGTCGACGACACATTTCATTTCTATTTTAGATGCTCCAAGAAATGTTGTGGTGGTCCTTAATTCATCTGGTGTAATAGTGGAAGGAGATTCAGTGACTCTGAGCTGCAGCAGTGATTCAAACCCTCCTGGAGATTTCACCTGGTTTAAAGGAGGACAGTATGCTGGATCTAGAAGAATCTACAGCGTCTCAAACATCAGCTCTGATCACAGTGGAGAATACAAGTGCAGATCCAGAAATAAACATGGACTGAGATACTCTGATGTAGTGATACTGAATGTGATGTGTAAGTGAACAAGAACTGAGAACAGATCCTCTAGTTCCAGTGTTTTATTATTGTTGATGAGACTTTTCATTTCTATTTTAGATGCTCCAAGAAATGTTGTGGTGGCCCTTAATTCATCTGCTGAAATAGTGGAAGGAGATTCAGTGACTCTGAACTGCAGCAGTGATTCAAACCCTCCTGCTCTGATCTTCAGCTGGTTTAAAGAGAATCAAAGCTCAGCTGTTGGATCTGGACAGAGTTTCAGTATCTCCAGCTTTAACTCCAGTCACAGTGGACGCTTCTATTGTGAGGCTCAGAATAAACATGGATCTCAGAGATCAGAGTCTGTTTCAGTCACTGTTAAAGGTATTTTCTATAAACACTCTTTCAGTTTTATCTCTCTCTAGTGTGAAATAATCTTCATGAACATCTTGTTTCAGGGACTCAGAGAGCTGCTCTACAAACAGTTACTGGGATTGTGGCAGGATTGATCTTCATCGTCATCATCATCATCATCATCATCGTGTTCATAAGGTTAGTGAAGTTCGTCTCGACACTAAATTTAATTTTTTTCAGTAAATTTCAAATATCTGCAAACTTTATCTTATTTTCTAGAGAATATTGACTTTTTCTTGCCTTTTAGTATTTTATTATTTATTTGATGTGTTTTAACACATTTTAATAGTCTTCTCCTGTTTTCAGTAGGAAGAGGCAGAGAGAATGTGGAACTGAAGATTTGAATCAAAAGCAGGCAAACACACACCTCCATCTTCAGCTGCAATATTTGATGATATTGTTGCACTGAGCTATAAATAAAAGACAATCTTTCTCTGTAGACGGCTGACTCGAGTGATGATACATACACAGCTCTGGATCCAGTGTCCAGAACATCTGCTGACATTTACAGCACGATCAGAGTCAGTAAATATCTCAAACACTTTTTACTCTCACATTCAGCAGATCCATATAAACACAGACTGTTCTGTTCATCTGTCTCTCACAGTCTGGTGACTCCAGAGCTCCTAATGACACCTACACGGCTCTCGATCTTCAGTCCAGATCGTCTGATTATGAGACTCTAGCAGTAACTTCAGCAGATCCACATTAAACTCTCCTCACAGTATTACTGCTCAGATGGAGATACTGATGCTCCTCAGAAACTCATAAATACCATATTTTGATACTTAGTTCATTATCAGTAATCTTCTTAAAACTTCTTGAAGTAAGAGTGTATACTGTAATCGAGCTTATAACAGTTTGCAGAAGTGTTTTTTTTCAGTCTTTCCTACAGTATATTGTACATTACACATTTTCATTACACTTGCGCTGCACTCACAAATAGGCTACATTTTAACCTGTGTATTTCTGTTTTTTAAAGTAACATTGCAATAATGTAGTTTAGTATGTCTTCACTGGAGGATTGAAGACGAATTATGTTATCTTCAAGCATCGTTTTCTGGTTAAACTCTGGACAATCTGTAACTGATTGTATTAAAGTTTCTAGCTGCTCTTATATCTGAGTGGATTTTGTTCTACTGTATCTTTATTAAAGTAGCCTAATAAAGTTTGACATCCAACATAAGCATTTCTCTCATATCTTCCATGTTTTTCATCATTCATGAAAGAATTATATATTAGAATATAAGGACAGAAGAAAAGAAGTGGTGAATATGAATACTGAGAATGGAAATAAACAGTACAGGTTTTGGGTCTGTTTTGAGTTGCTATCTACATATGAATATTTCTGGTTTCATGATTTATATTATCAATAGTTTGTACAATCCTACAGTTTATTTCTGGTTTAATGCGATGTATGAGGAAAGAAAGACTCTTTACTGTATCTCTTTATTACTGACTCTCTAGATAGGTGAAGTTTTAGGAAATCCTAAAGATGTTGCACTGTTAGAAACACTGTAGATGTTGTTACACATCCTCGTCTGTAGATGGTGTTTCTCAGTGACAGACACTAATGCTGAGTATTATTAAAGTTTGCATTAGAATACATTTGTAAGATAATTTTTTATGCGATCACCTTCTACTGTAAGTGAGTTTCAGAAAGCTGATATTCAATCTTAAGTCACGGGATTCATTTTCACCTCCAGTATATTGACGTTTTAGAGCAAAATAATCACATTTACATCATTTGGTCATCATTTACTCACCTTCCAAAGTGTTATGGCATTATGCTTTTGAAGTTTGACATCTCATTTTATACAAAGATTCAGAAATATATGTTTGTGTAATATTTGCTGTCATAAGCTTCATTGCTTCTGATCTCATCGAATGAATGATATAATAAACAGATAAAATAAATGTATATACTATGTACTTTTTAGTAATTACAATAACTGGGTAATAACTACATACTATCTCTGATCCTTCCCCTGAACCTAACCCTTACCCATGTAAGTTCTTTATGTCTTCCAGTAATTTCTGAAGTAAGTACACTTTGAGTAGTCTCTCTGAAAAAGGGGAACACAGATATTTTAAACATACAGACACGAACACTTGTTGCGTTTCCCTCAACTTCTGCATTACGAGTGGGTCAAAGAACTATTGAATTTTTACAAAATAACCAAGAAATGCATACCAACTAGCATATAACATCATTGCATTCTTTTTATACACAAAATTACCCATATTGTACTTGCTGACAAAACAAATAAACAGATGAGCATCAACTGGCATAAAACACTATATACATTCTGGTACACACAATAGTGTTGTCACGGTACCAAAATTTCAGTATTTGGTACCGATACCAGTGAAAATCCACGGTTCTCGGTACCAATTTTGGTACCAAAGCAAAACACAAAAATATGCTAAAAAACAAACAAAAAAAACAAACAAACAAACAAAAAAAAAAACACTTTTTATCACTAAAAATACAACCAATGCCATTCTTTATACTCATTTACAATTGTGTTTAAAGTTTTTCTACAAATAATATAATTATGAAAAACAGTAAACAAGTTTCCCAAATTTAATTTGTCTTTTAATTAATGAAATTTAAACACATTTTATTTTTTGTTAAATAAAGGGGATTTGCTATTAAAATTAAAACATGGAAGAAATATTGTGTGATTTATTAAAGTTTTATTTATTTTTTTCAACAGTAGTAGCAGTATCACATACATTCTACTTAATAATAGTAATATTTCTAGCAGAATGCCTTTATGTAAAAAATTAACTTTTATTTTGACGGGTTGCAGTGTTTCCCACAGCCTTATACTATACATATATATGTAAATTCATTTTCTGCCAGCAGGAGGCGCTTTTAGAGCGGGTGAGATACAGGATTCTCCGGTAACGGCTGCAAAGCAGCGCTGAGCTCACAAACGCTGCCTTATCAAGCATTACATGCTAAATGAAATGAAAATTAAATCGAAATTTTTCTAAATACAGTCGGTTTCCTTCTGAAATACAGTGATATAAAAACACCCGATCGCATCGGTTTTTGATTTTGAAACGTGCAGTGCTCATGTTTATTCAATGAACTCAAAGCCTTTTGGAAAATCTATTTGTGGCGGTCAGTTTTGATATTGTAATAAATCAATGTGTGGGCAACCCTGGTTTGCCGTGAATACCTTTAAATTGACACTGGTTTTACTCAAATGAAACGGTAAATTGCTTGTGAAGTGACTCAGAACAGTTCTGGTGATGTTGTTTAAGTATTTATGTCCTCATTGAGACGGCAGATGCTGAAATTACTGGAAGCGTCATGCGCTTCAGTCTATGTAGTAAACAAACCCGCACGTCTCTGCCATTCATTCATTCATTCATTCACACAAACACACACACACACACACACACACACAGAATATGGTGTTATTTCCCTGTCAAATGTCGAGAGCGCATTATTGTAGCGCGAAAGTACATTAATATAATACGCGAGCGCGAATCTCTCTCCTCAAGCGCGGAATATAATGTGCGGAGCGCGAATCTCTCAGATACACGTTGCTCTTGTAAGAATTTTCTCTGGGCTCGCTCAGAGAGTATGCCTGCACTTAAAACGTGTTCAGTGCAATCGCGAATCTCTCCTCTTCGCTTAAAATAAGCGTGTATGTGCTTAGACTGTGTCCCGTGCGTTCGTGCATGGCCAAGTGCTCTTCTTTTCGATTTCTTTCTCTTTGCTCTTGGCATAAATGCTCTTGGTTATAATCAATCACGCATTTTTATTTTTTTTTATCTAAAAAAAATCTCACAATGGGCATGGCACGTAATGTGAACAATGTGGTTGACAGTCTAGGTAATTTATATGTAAAATAATCCGATCGCCCTCTTCCCAGACATTTAGTTTTAAAACTTAAATGGTTTAAGGCAATCGGTTTCCTCAAACGGTTTGAGTAAACCTAAATTGTCAGGTTTTTAAGGATATCTGTTTACTCAAACGGTTTGAGTTACGTTACTTGTCGGGTTTTACAGTGTAAGATACATTTGAAATATTTAACATCAAAACAAATAAAACTGGTTACCCGAGATCGTCGATTCGGCGGATCCATCAAAGTCCCTCCAGAAAAAAGCGGATTTTTTTTGTGATTGTTGAGGGCAAAAATCCTTGATTTTGCGGCACGTTTTCTTAAAAAATGCAATGGAATATGCGGGATATTTTTGCAATTTTATGCGATGAAATTGTCGGAACTTGCAAAAACTGCGGTTTGATTAAAAAGAGAGAAAAAAAAGTGATTTCCTAGCCTAGGCTACTACCTTAATGTAAAGAGTCATTTCTTATTACTTGCTATGATAAGCAAGCATACTAAATCACAGAATATTTGTTCTCATTCTGTTTTATTTCAGACCTTAATTAACACATGGCTCAAACTTACAAAACATTGAGTCAAACAAGTTCTGTAGCTTTACAAAAGGAATATTCAGCAACTTCTATAAAAATGTATAAATAAAATATAAAAAAAAAAAATGTGTGCTTCCTGTTTTACAGAGGTAGCTATACAAAACAGACATCTTCTGTTAAATTAAGCGCTTCAAATGCACAAAGTGCAATCTCTTACTGCAACGTAAATTATTTTAAATTAAAATTATTAATTAAATTATTAATTATTAATTCAACGTAAATTTACATCATGGTTTCACCCAGGTTTCACCGCGGGGTTTGCAGATGATGTTCACGTCGTGGAATTACGTCACTTCATAAGGTTCCCATGGCAATGGGGGAAAATAATGGGGTTTTACTTTTGTGAAGTAAATGCAACATTTTTCAACTTTCTGCTAAGATATATGTGACTTTTTTGCAACAAAAATACAGGGATTATGAAATCATTTTGCTTGCTGAAATTGGCAATTTATGCGGCGAAAGTGCGGCGTATTTGAAAAAAAAATCCGACCCCCGCATAAATTTGCGGCCTTTAGCTGATTATGCATGAAATCAGGCGATCGCATAATCGCGTTTTTCTGGAGGGACTGAGTCTTGATTGAACTTCAGAGAACTTATTCCATGTGTTCCATGTGCGGTTCAATATCAACCAATAAGATTCCATGTACGATGTCGCGTTTTCATTTGTCATTCGTTGAAGCCTATTTCTGATTGGTTTTTGCCGTTTTGACAGCGTTTATGCCAAGAGCAAAGAGAAAGAAATCGAAGAGAAGAGTACTTGGCCATGCGCGAACGCACGGGTGACAGTCTAAGCACATACATGCTTATTTTAAGCGAAGAGGAGAGATTCGCGATTGCACTGAACACGTTTTAAGTGCAGGCATACTCTCTGAGCGAGCCCAGAGAAAATTCTTACAAGAGCAACGTGTATCTGAGAGCGTGCGCCCAGTTCCCACGTGCGAGCAGAGAGATTCGCGCTCCGCACATTATATTCCATGCGCGAGCAGAGAGATTCGCGCTCCGCACATTATATTCCGCGCGCGAGCAGAGAGATTCGCGCTCCGCACATTACATTCTGCGCGCGAGCAGAGAGATTCGCGCTCCGCACATTATATTCCGCGCACGAGCAGAGAGATTCGCGCTCCGCACATTATATTCCGCGCGCGAGCAGAGAGATTCGCGCTCCGCAGATTACATTCTGCGCGCGAGCAGAGAGATTCGCGCTCGCGCATTATATTAATGTACTTTCGCGCTACAATAATGCGCTCTCGACATTTGACAGGGAAATAACGCCATACTCAGAGACGTGCAGAACATGCAGGGTTCATATTTCAACCAACTTTTGCGGATTAACATTTACAGATACTGGTCCATATGGAGATTTGATTTGATTAAATTATGCTAACTTTGACAAATTCCGTGACTGTCCATATTAAAATGTAGGTTTCATTTTCATGACTGGATTTCGAGATTTCGAGATTACGTCCGCGTTTTCTGCTTCGCGGAAATCATAGCTCTGTATGCATCAAGAAGCGGGTTGACGGGGTACTCGGTACCACCTGTACTTATAGAAACCTGGTACCGTGACATTTTCATTTTTTTAGTACCGTCTTGGTTCCGAAGTACCGGGTCTTTTGACAACACTAACACACAATAAACAATGTAACGTTAGCTTGCACCTGTATGTGTGACAAAATACAGAAAATGCAGAATAAATCATATTACCTTAAATCAAAATGAACGTAATACTATTGTCTTGTTACCCTGTGTATTTAGACCCCTGTGTTTCAGTCTTTGTTTGCTGGTCGTTGTTTTGCTTGTGAATGGTTGTGTGTTTTTTGCTTTGTCTGGATTTCTCTGCCTTGTTTTTGCTTTGTTTAGATTCTTTTATCATTTTTGTTAATAAATTGTGCTGCATTTATATCCTCACCTCTTCCTTGCCTCACGCGTGACATTAATACTATCTGCTGTCAGTCTGGTGTGTAAGTGCTTGTGTTGTCTGTCAGAAACTGGCACTGAGTCACTTAAACACCATGTATTTGCTCATGTTTCTGATTGTGTAAATATAGTTGCGTAGCATCATTGCTTAAGTTAAACAAGAGTTTATGTCAAAAAGAGGATCTTGAACCTAAGAACTGTAAACCTTTATCTATTAAAAAATCTTGATGTCCTGCAGCCATGATGGGTATCTTTACAAAGCAATCACGTTTCACATATTCTCTCACAAAGATTTAACAAAAGTGAATTCTAAAGCTTATTTGTTTGGATCTGGAGACTTCTCTAGTTGTTCTTGTGTAGTTTAGATGGTGTCATGCATATGCAGGAAGAGGATTTTTTCACTGCAGATTCATTTGTGAAAACTGTCACTGACACATTAAGCTGCAGATATTTCTGTCATTTGGGTGTCGACGCTGAGACATTCACACTGCAGCACGGTAAGACCATTTTTACCATTATTTAACATGAGGTAAAATAATTCTGTAGGGCTACAACATATATTTGTAAAAATGTGGTGATGAGTTGAAGACATGTTGTAGATCCATACCCTGATAGCACAAGTACATCACGGAGACGTCTATTTGATGTCTGCGTTTACATCTGCAAGACGTGTTTTTTAGAGTGTTTGCTCATCTGCAGTATGTCTATTAGACGTTTCCTAGCAGATGTTAAATTGATGTTATAAAATGTCTTTAAGATGTTTATGATGTAGAATGCATTTAATACTGACATAAGATGTCTATCAGAGATTTGTTCACAGCAGTGCTTTCCAGATGAAGCGATCTTTAACAGACATCTTGCAGACGTACCTGTGCTATCTGAGTATGTTAATATTGTGTGAAGCTCTTTACATGAGGCCTGACATGAGAAACCTCCTCAGCGTGTCAAGCCTTCACTGAGCACTGAATTATTCAGAAATCATCACGACTTCTATCGATTATCAAGACAATAGAGTTTGAGATGTACATAGATGATGCTCATAATGTCATATCTGTCAGTTTTATGATTGCAGAAATCAGTATGGCGACATCACTCATTACGTCACTTCCTCTGATGTTCGTGATCATGACTGCGGGTGAGTCTTCAGCTACAGTCACTATACAGTCACTTTAACACTCTTTGAAAAGGTGATCGAGCTCTTCACACTTTGTAGCTTTTATGCTGACATGAGTGTTTTGCTGTCAGCTAACAAATAAAAATGGTCAAAATAAAAAGATACTTTTTGTGCATTGGTTCAAAACACCTGAAACACCACCTCATTTTCTCATATCTGTGTTTGGTGTTTCAGGGGGTGATGGTCAGCAGGATTGGGGAGTGAATTACAGCCCTTCATATGTTTGTGCATTAAAGGGATCAACAGTGAAAATATCCTGTGTTTTAAACTATCCACATGATCTTGAGGTCAGAACAGTCTTCTGGATCAAACCTACTGTAACTGATGGAGATCCACCGAACCTGTGTTTAGACTCAGAAAACAGAGTAAGAGTTCAGTGTGCACAGAGAAAATAATAACACTTACAGTATCACTCTGACAAATGTAACAGAAGCTGATAAACACATCTACTACTGCAGATTCATTACAAACAGAGGAACATGGACGGGGATTCCTGGAGCTCATCTGGACGTCACCGGTAGTGAACTCTCAGAAACACACCACACACACACACACACACACACACACACACACACACACACGCACGCACGCACACACACACACACACACACACACACACACACACACACACACACACACACACACATCAAGCACTTTATTATAACTGCATCTGTCATATGACATTCTTTCTTTATCTGAACACAAAAAGAGAAATGTCATAAAATGTCCTGATTGGTTGTTCATATAATGACTGTAAATTGTGACCTTCTTAATGCTTTAACAAAAGATGCGAAACTGTTTTAAAATAATGTGACTTTTGACTTACATTCCATGTGTTCAGGTGTCATTGCACATATGCAGACCATACAGAGAATCCACTTGGAATATACAACATGAGTTGCATGAGAATGATTTTGCATCCTGTTTTTAAAGCCTGAAGAAGGTCACCATTCACATTTAATTTCATCTGTTTAACTGAATATTGACTTGCATTATGTTAGAGCTGTACATTATTGTTATATGATATTATGTTGTTACCAGAAGAGATTAGTTTTTGTCTTCTGTCTTGACAGTCACATGTGATTGAAAGATATTAAAGGAAGAGATTAAAGGAAGTAATGCTAGATTATTTATTACTAGTTTCACTGAAACATGCATTGGCTGTAAAGCTTTGAAATTATTTTGTGTTGTGAAAAGTGCAATGCATGTAAACACAAATTGAACTGCTATTAAATGGATAATCTCAAGCAGAACATTTTTAACAATGTGTTCTGAAAAAGAAAGGAGGTCACATGACTTTAGAACAACAGCAGAGTGATAAATAATGAATAAATTTATTTATTTATTTTTTGAATAAAGTTTTTGGGTGAACTATCACTTTAAGATGATGATGAAATGGAGAAAGAGTTTTGGTTGTTGTTCTGTCAGATCTGCAGGTGGAGACACAGCAGAGTGTGAAAGAGAGAGAATCAGTCACTCTGACATGTAAAAGCAGCTGCTCTCTGCCTCAACAAACATTCATCTGGTTCAGAAACACACAGAGATTAACTACAGGAACCATCACAGAGAATCAGCTTCAGCTGCAGTCAGTCAGTCGTGATGATGCAGGAAACTATCAGTGTGCTGTTTCAGGATATGAACATCTGATCTCTCCACCTGTTAATCTTAAAGTAGAATGTGAGTACAAACTGATTCATTTACGTTAGTGAAATATTACATACTGTAGTTATTTCACACCAAGTTCGACATCAGATGAAATCTAAAAGAAATGAAAGATTCATGTATTTGAAAGACAAAATAATATTTGTCTTTACTGTGTTTCGTGTTTCAGGGGGTGATGGTCAGCAGGATTGGGGAGTGAATTACAGTCCTTCATATGTTTGTGCATTAAAGGGATCAACAGCGAATATATCCTGTACTTTAAAATATCCTAGTGGTTATAAGATTAAAACAGTCTTCTGGACCAAACCTGCTGTACCTGATGGAGATCCACCAAACCTGTGTTTAGTTCCACAAAAGAGCGGAAGAGTTCAGTGTGACAGTAAAAGTAAAGACACTTACAGTATCACTCTGAGAGATGTAACAGAAGCTGATAAACACATCTACTACTGCAGATTCATTACATACCTTCAGGCTGGAAAATGGACGGGGATTCCTGGAGCTCAGCTGGACGTCACATGTAGAGTTAGTGAACTATCAGAAGTACATCACATACAAACACACATTATGCAGCGGTCACCTGTTATTCCTGTAGCTCTAACAGTAGAGCACGGTGCTAGTAATGCTAAAGTTATGGGTTCAGTTCCCAGGAAATACATGAACTGATAGAATATTTACCTTGAATCAATGTAAGTCACTTTGGATAAAAGCATCTGCTAAATGCATAAACGTAAATGCTTCATTCTTCACTAGTTTCATTACTTTAAAGTTCCAATTGTTATAATGTTCAATTATGTTTTTATTAATCTAATAGTGAATCAGTGTTGTTGTTGTTGTTCTGTCAGATCTGCAGGTGGAGACACAGCAGAGTGTGAAAGAGAGAGAATCAGTCACTCTGACATGTAAAAGCAGCTGCTCTCTGCCTCAACAAACATTCATCTGGTTCAGAAACACACAGAGATTAACTACAGGAACCATCACAGAGAATCAGCTTCAGCTGCAGTCAGTCAGTCGTCATGATGCAGGAAACTATCAGTGTGCTGTTTCAGGATATGAACCTCTGATCTCTCCACCTGTTAATCTTAATATTGAATGTGAGTAATAACTAATTCATTAACATTAGTGAAATATTTCACATATTATTTTCAGAATGTTGTTCAGATTTCTTTGATAAATTCAGCCCAATCATACAGACTGCATGACATTTTTGTTTATTAAACTAAAAATATGTAAATCTGTGTTTAGAGATCGTCTTTATGAATCGTGGGTTGATAAATCAGTACATGTAATAATGTTTTATTTAATGTTCATCTGTTCAGATGTAACTTGAAAGTGAAAAAAAAAAGTGACGTGACATTCAGCCAAGTATGGGGACCCATACTCAGAATTCGTGCTCTGCATTTAACCCATCCGAAGTGCACACACACAGAGCAGACACACACACACTGTGAACACACACCGGAGCAGTGGGCAGTTATTGCGGCGCCCGGGGAGCAGTTGGGGGTTTCGAATGCCTTGCTCAAGGGCACCTAAGTCAATGGTATGAAGGTGGAGGAGAACTCACCCACAATGTTCCTGCCGGCCCGCGACTCGAACTCCAAACCCTTCGATTGGGAGTCCGACTCTCTAACCATTAGGCCCCGACTTAGAGACACTTCAGTTGTTAACATGATTTGAGAATAAACGTTATTATGTCATGATTTAAATATATTTAATCTAGATCCTCCACAGAGCGTCTCAGTGTCCATCAGTCCATCTGGTGTAATAGTGGAGGGAGATTCAGTGACTCTGAACTGCAGCAGTGATTCAAACCCTCCTGCTCTGATCTTCAGATGGTTTAAGGAGAATCAAAGCTCAGCTGTTGGATCTGGACAGAGTTTCAGTATCTCCAGCTTTAACTCCAGTCACAGTGGACGCTTCTATTGTGAGGCTCAGAATAAACATGGATCTCAGAGATCAGCATCTGTTTCAGTCACTGTTAAAGGTATTTTCTATAAACACTCTTTCAGTTTTATCTCTCTCTAGTGTGAAATAATCTTCTTGAACATCTTGTTTCAGGGACTCAGAGAGCTGCTCTACAAACAGTTACTGGGATTGTGGCAGGATTGATCTTCATCGTCATCATCATCATCATTATCATCGTGTTCATAAGGTTAGTGAAGTTCGTCTGGACACTAAATTTATTTTTTTTCAGTAAATTTAAAATATCTGCAAACTTTATCTTATTTTCTAGAGAATATTGACTTTTTCTTGCCTTTTAGTATTTTATCATTTATTTGATGTGTTTTAACACATTTTAATAGTCTTCTCCTGTTTTCAGTAGGAAGAGGCAGAGAGAATGTGGAACTGAAGATTTGAATCAAAAGCAGGCAAACACACACCTCCATCTTCAGCTGCAATATTTGATGATATTGTTGCACTGAGCTATAAATAAAAGACAATCTTTCTCTGTAGACGGTTGACTCGAGTGATGATACATACACAGCTCTGGATCCAGTGTCCAGAAAACATCTGCTGACATTTACAGCACGATCAGAGTCAGTAAATATCTCAAACACTTTTTACTCTCACATTCAGCAAATTCATATAACACAGACTGTTCTGTTCATCTGTCTCTCACAGTCTGGTGACTCCAGAGCTCCTGATGACACCTACACGGCTCTCGATCTTCAGTCCCAGGATCGTCTGATTATGAGACTCCAGCAGTAACTTCAGCAGATCCACATTAAACTCTCCTCACAGTATTACTGCTCAGATGGAGATACTGATGCTCCTCAGAAACTCATAACTACCATATTTTGATGCTTATTATCAGTAATCTTCTTAAAACTTCTTGAAGTAAACAGTGATATACTGTAATCGAGCTTATAACAGTTTGCAGAAATGTTTTTTTTTTCAGTCTTTCCTACAGTATATTGTACATTACACATTTTCATTACACTTGCGCTGCACTCACAAATAGGCTACATTTTAACCTGTGTATTTCTGGTATTTAAAGTAACATCGCAATACTATAGTTCAGTATCTCTTCACTGGAGGACTGAAAGACGAATTATGTTATTTTCAATCAGTGTTTTCTGGTTAAACTCTGGACAATCTGTAACTGATTGTATTAAAGTTTCTAGCTGCTCTTATATCTGAGTGGATTTTGTTCTACTGGATCTTTATTGAAGGATAACCTAATAAAGTTTGACATCCAACATAAGCAGTTCTCTCATATCTTCCATGGTTTTCAAACATTCGTGATAGTATTATATATTAGAATATAAGGACAGAAGGAAAGAAGTGGTGAATATGAATACTGAGAATGGAAATAAACAGTACAGGTTTTGGGTCTGTTTTGAGTTGCTATCTACATATGAATATTTCTGGTTTCATGATTTATATTATCAATAGTTTGTACAATCCTACAGTTTATTTCTGGTTTAATGCGATGTATGAGGAAAGAAAGACTCTTTACTGTATCTCTTTATTACTGTATCTCTAGATAGGTGAAGTTTTAGGAAATCCTAAAGATGTTGCACTGTTTGAAACACTGTAGATGTTGTTACATATCCTCGTCTGTAGATGGTGTGTCTCAGACACTCATGCTGAGTGTTGCTAAATTTTGCATGAGAATACATTGTGTCAATAATTTTTATGCATCCGAATCACCTTTCTACTGTAAGTGAGTTTCAGAAAGCTGATATTCAAACTTAAGTCACGGGATTCATTTTTCACCTCCAATATATTGACGTTTTAGAGCAAATTAATCGCATTACATCATTGGTCAAATTTACTCACCTTCCAAAGTGTTATGGCTTAGGCTTTTGAAGTTTGAACATTCAATTTATACAAGATTCAGAAGAAATATTTGTTTGTGTAATATTTGCTGTCAAAAGCTTCATGTTCTGATCTCATCGAGGAAACACTGTAGATGTTGTTACACCTCCTCGTCTGTAGATGGTGTTTCTCAGTGACAGACACTAATGCTGAGTATTATTAAAGTTTGCACGTCTCAGTGTCCATCAGTCCATCTGGTGTACTAGTGGAGTGGAGATGCAGTGACTCTGTGAACTGCAGCAGTGAGTTCAAACCCCTCCTGCCTCTGACTCTTCGAGATGGTTTAAGGAGAATCAAAGCTCAGCTGTGTGGATCCTGGACAGAGGTTCAGTATCTCCCTCTTTAACCTCCAGTCGTCACGTGAAGCTTCTATTGTGAGGCTCAGAATAACCATGTATTCCAGAGATCAGCATCTGTTTTCAGTCACTGTTTAAAGGTATTTTGTTTTTTTCTGTAAACACTCTTTCGTTTTATCTCTCTCTCGTGTGAAATAATCTTCATGAACATCTTGTTTCAGGGACGCAGAGAGCTGCTCTACAACAGTTACTGGGAGTTGGCAGGATTGATCTCAATTGTCATCTTTATCGTCATCATCAAGCATCAGTATCTGTGGTTTCATAAGGTTATTGAAGTTCGTCTCGACACTAAATTTAATGTGTTTTTTCAGTAAATTTAAAATATCTGCAAACTTTATCTTATTTTCTAGATGAATATTGACTTTTTCTTGCTTGCCCCCCCCTTTAGTATTTTATCATTTATTTGATGTGGTTTTTAATCACATTTTATGGAGTTTTCCCTCCTGTTTTTTTCAGTAGAGAGAGGCAGAGAGAATTTGTGCAACAGAAGATTTGAAATCAAAAGCATGCAAACACACACCTCCATCTTCAGCTGCACTATTTGATGATATGTTGCACTGAGCTATAAATAAAAGACAATCTTTTCTCTGTAGACGGCTGACTCCAGTGATGATACATACACAGCTCTGGATCCAGTGTCCAGAACCTCCTCCTGACATTTACAGCACGATCAGAGTCAGTAAATATCTCAAAACAACTTTTTACGCTCACATTCCGCAGATGCGCATATAAACACAGACTGTTTCTGTTCATCCTGTTCTCTCACAGTCCTGCTGACTCCAGAGCTCCTGATGACACCTACACGGCTTCTCGATCTTCCAGTCCAGATCGTCTGAATTAGGATACTCTAGCAGTAACGGTCAGCAGGATCCACATTAAACCTCTCCTCACAGTATACTGCTCAGATGGAGATACTGATGCCTCCGCAGAAACTCATAAATACCATTTTTGATGCTTATTTATCGTAATCTTCTTAAAAGTTAACTTCTTGAAGTACACAGTGTGTTACTTGTAATCGAGCTTATAACAGTTTGCAGAAATGGTTTTTTTTTTTCAGTCTTCGCTTTTCCTACAGTATATTGTACATTACACATTTTCATTACACTTGTGCTGCACTCACAATAGGCTACATTTTAACCTGTGTATTTCTGGTATTTAAAGTTATATCGCAATAATGTAGTTTAGTATCTCTTCACTGGAGGACTGAAAGACGAATTATGTTATTTTCAATCAGTGTTTTCTGGTTAAACTCTGGACAATCTGTAACTGATTGGTATTAAAGTTTCTAGCTGCTCTTATATCTGAGTGGATTTTGTTCTACTGCGTATTCCTTTATTGAAATAACCTAATAAAGTTTTGACATCCAACATAAGGCATTTCTCTCATATCTTCCGATGTTTTTCATACATTCATGAAATAGTTATATATTAGAATATAAGGACAGAAGAAAAGAAGTGGTGAATATGAATACTGAGAATGGAAATAAACAGTACAGGTTTTGGATCTTTTTTGAGTTTGCTATCTACATATGAATATTTCTGGTTTCATGATTTTATATTAATCAAATATTTTGTACAATCCTACAGTTTATTTCTGGTTCTAATGCGATGTATGAGGAAGAAAGACGACTTTACTGTATCTCTTTATTACTGTATCTCTAGATAGGTGAAGTTTTAGGAAATCCTAAAGATGTTGCACTGTTATAAAACACTGTAGATTTGTGTTTACACATCCTCGTCTGTAGATGGTGTGTCTCAGTGACAGACACTAATGCTGAGTATTGCTAAAGTTTGCATTAGAATACATTTGTAAGATAATTTTTTATGCGATCACCTTCTACTGTAAGTGAGTTTCAAAAAGCTGATATTCAATCTTAAGTCACATGGATTCATTTTCACCTCCAATATATTGATGTTTTAGAGCAAAATAATCACATTTACATCATTTGGTCATCATTTACTCACCTTCCAAAGTGTTATGGCATTATGCTTTTGAAGTTTGACATCTCATTTTATACAAAAGATTCAGAAATATATGTTTTGTGTATATTTTGCTGTCATAAGCTTCATTGCTTCTGATCTCATCGAATGAATGATATAATAAACAATAAAATACAATGTACATACGATGTACATTTTTTTAAGTATTACAATAACTGGGGGTATAACTACATACTATCTCTGATCCTTCCCCCTGAACCTAACCCTAACCCATGTAAGTTCTTTATATATCTTCCAGTACTTCTGATGTAGCAAGTACAGTACACTGTGAGTAGTCTCTCTGAAAAAAGGGGAACAGCAGATATTTTAAACAGACAGACACCAACAATTGTTTAGTTTCCCCTCACTTTTGCATTATGATTGGGTAAAAGAAATCATTGAATTTTTACAAAATAACCAAGAGATGCATCCAACTTGCATATACGATTCATTGCATTCTTTTTGTACACAAAATTACCCATATTGATACTTGCTGACAAAACAAATAAAGAGATGAGCATCAACTGGCATAAAACACTATATACATTCTGGTACGCACACAATAGTGGGTGGTGTGCACGGTACCACAAATTTCAGTATTTGGTACCGATACCAGTGAAAATCCACGGTTCTCGGTACCAATTTCGGTACCAAAGCAAAACACAAAAATATGCTAAAAAAAACAAACAAAAAGAAAACACTTTTTATCACTAAAAACAAAACCAATGCCATTCTTTATACTCATTTACAATTGTGTTTAAAGTTTTTCTACAAATAATATAATTATGAAAAACAGTAAACAAGTTTCCCAAATTTATTTTGTCTTTTAATTAATGAAATTTAAACACATTTATTTTTTGGTAAATAAAGGGGATTTGCTATTAAAATTAAAAAACATGGAAAAAATATTGTGTTATTTTATTAAAGTTTTTATTTAATTTTTTTCAACATATAGCAGTATCACATACATAACATCTACTTAATATAGTAATTATTTCTAGCAGAATGCCTTATGTAAAAATTAACTTTTATTTTGACGGTTTGCAGTGTTTTCCCACCAAGCCTTATAACTATACATATATATGTAATTTCATTTTCTGCCAGCAGGAGGCCGCTTTTTAGAGCGGGTGAGATACAGGAATTCTCCGGTAACGGCTGCAAAGCATGCGCTGAGCTCACAAATCGCCTGCCTTATCAAGCATTACATGCAAAATGAAATGAAACTGAAATCGAAAATTTTCTAAATACCGTTCGGTTGTTCCTTCTGAAATACAGTGATATAAAACACCCGCATCGCTTTTTGATTTTGAAACGTGCAGTGCTCATGTTTATTCAATGAACTCAAAGCCTTTTGGAAAATCTCAATTTGGTGGCGGTCAGTTTTTGATATTGTATAAATCATGTGTGGAACCCTGGTTTTCGCCGTGAATACCTTTTAAATTGACACTTGTTTTTGACTCAAATGAAACGGTAAATTGCTTGTGAAGTGATTCAGAAACAGTTCTGGTGATGACATTGTTTAAGTATTTATGTCCTCATTGAGACGGCAGATGCTGAAATTACTGGAAGCGTCATGCGCTTCAGTCTATGTAGTAAACAAACCCGCATGTCTCTGCCACTCATTCATTCACACACACACACACACACACAGAATAAATGGTGTTATTTTCCCTGTCAAATGTCCGAATACAGCGCATTATTGTAGCGCAAAAGTATTAATATAATGCGCGGCGCGAATCTCCTCTCCTCAAGCGGCGACAATATAATGTGCGGAGCGGCGCCGATCTTTCTGCTTCCTGCTCATTGCGATCCACAGCGAGCTCTCAGATACACGTTGCTCTATGTAAGGGCCGTTACATAGTCAACGCGAGCAACGCGAGCAAGCAATGCGAGCGACGCGCTCCCTTTCATAGTCTAAACAGTGGACGCAAGCGTCACGGGCGATGCGTGTATGCAATACTCCGCTCATGCAACAGGGGGTCGTCGAGTCGGGTGATAATTAGTAGAGTCGGGTCGCGTGATATTCAGATCACAATGGCAACTGAGAGGAGTGCATTCCTATTGCTGACTTTTACATCGGCGGCAAAACAAAGGCAGCGCGAAGACTAGGCGCGTTGGTATGTTGATACGTATAAGCTCGCATAAATTTTTTCCGTGTATCTTCCCCCCGCCATTGTATTCAAACCTTCTTCTTCAATATACTTGAATTAATGTACAATAGATGCAATGTCTCCCCCACCGACCATGCATAGTAAGTTGCCGGTGCATCGGCAGCGTCCGCGTACAAAAAACTAGGACGACTATTTTGGCTCTACGCTCCGACGCATAATGGCGGCCGAAGCGTAACGATGTGTAGCCCTGGGGAAACGCGTATGCGTACAGATTCTGTTGACTATGAACCTGCCCTAAGAATTGTCTCTGGGATTGCTCATAGAAGTATGCCGGCACTTAAAACGTGTTCAGTGCCATCGCGAATCGCAATCTCTGTGGGTTGTTTAAATAAGCGTGTATGTGCGTTAGAACTGTGTCCCGTGCGTTCGTGCATGTGGCCAAGTGCTCTTCTCCTTGCCGATTTCTTTCCTTTTAATGCTCTTGGCATAACCGCTCTTGGTTATAATCAATCAACAGCATTTTTAATTTTTTTTTTTTATCTAAAAAAAATTTAAAAATCTCACAATGGGCAATGGCCACGTAATGTGACCAATGTGGTTGACAGTCTAGGTAATTTATAGTACAATAATCCGATTGCCCTCGTCCCAATACAGTTCTAAGATACATTTGAAATATTGTAACATCAAAACAAATAAAAACGGGTTACCCCGAGAATCGTCGATTCGGGATCGCATTCAAGCAAAGTGCCCGTCCAGAAAAAAGCGGATTTTTTTTTTGATTGTTGAGGGCAAAAATCCTGGGGGGGGGGGGGGGGGGGAATGATTTTTGCGGCCAACTTTTCTAAAAAAATGCAATGGAATATGCTGAATATTTTTGCAATTTTAAGGCGATGAAATTTGTCGTAACTTGCAAAACTGCTGTTTGATTAAAAAGAGAACAAAAAAGTGATTCCCTAGCCTAGGCTCCTACATAATGTAAAGAGTCATTTTCTTATTACTTGCTATGATAAGCAGGCATACTAAATCACATAATATTTGTTCTCATTCTGTTTTATTTCAGACCTTAATTAACACATGGCTCAAACTTACAAAAACATTGAGTCAACAAAGTTCTGTAAGCTTTACAAAAAGGAATATGTCAGCAACTTCTGTAAAAATGTATAAATTAAAATATTAAACAAAAAAAAAGGTGTGCTTCCTGTTTTACAGAGGTAGCTAATACACAACATACATCTTCCGGTTAATTAAGCCGCTTCCAAATTGCTACAAGTGTCAATCATCCTACTGCAACGTAAATTATTTTAAATTAAAATTATTATTAAATTATTAATTAATAATTATGTCACTTCATAAGGTTTCCCATAGGCACTGGGGGAAAATATTGGCTTTTTACTTTTGGTGAAGTAAATGCAACATTTTTCAACTTTCTGCTAAGATAATACTTTTTTGGCAACGCAAATACAGTGAAATCAAATATGAATCATTTGCTTGCTGAATTGGCAATTTATGCGGCGAAAGCTGCGGGTATTTGAAAAAAATGTGACCCCCCCGCTAACTATGCGTCCTTTCGCTGAGTATGCATGAAATCATGCGATCGCATAATCACTTTTTTCTGGAGGAACTGAGTCTTGATGGAAACTTCAGAGAAACTTATTCCATGTTGTTTCCATGTGGCGGTTCAATCTCAAACAATAAGCTTCCATGTACGACTGTCCCGCGTTTTCATTGGTCAGTTGTTGAGCCCTATTTCTGATTGGTTGTTGCTGATTTTGACAGCGGTTATGCCAAAGCGCAGAGAAAGAAATCGAAGAGATAGATACTGGGCCATGCGCGACAACGAACGGGACAACAGTTCTAAGCACCTACAACGCTTATTCGCGATTGCACTGAACACTTTTTAAGTTGAAGTCATACTCCGCGGATCGAGCCCAAAGAAAATTCTTACAAGAGCAACATGTATCTGAATAGCGCGCACAATACCTCGTTTCCCGCGCGCGAGCAGAGAGTCTCGACTCCGCACATTATATGCCCACGCGCTAGCAGAGAGATTTGCTGCGCTCGTGCATTATATTTAATGTACTTTCGCGCTACAATATGCACTCTCGCATTTGACGGGAATGTAAGCCATACTCGAGACGTGTATACCATGGCCGGGTTCATATTTCCCCGACTTTGCGGAATTAACTTTACAGATACTGCCCATATGGCGATTTGATTTGATTACTTTAGGCTAACTTTGACAAATTCCGTGACTGTCCATATTAAAATGGTAGGTTTCATTTTCATAGAACTGGATTTCGAGATTAAACGTCCTCGGTTTCTCTCTTCGCGTAAATCATAGCTTCTGTATGCGTCAAGAAGCTGGTTGCACGGGGTAACTCGGTAACCACCCGTCTTACAGAAACCTGTTACCCCCCCCGTGACATTTTCATTTTTTTATAACGCCTTGGTACCCGAAGTACCTGGTCCTTTTGACAACACTAACACACAATAACAATGTAAACGTTTAGCCTTGCCCCTGTATGTGTGGATCCAAAATACAGAAAATGCAGCATAAATCAGCTTACCCTTTAAACAAATGAACGTACTACTCTACATTACACTCTGTACTCACAGGTCATCTGTACGCAATCCTCTGTAACTTAACGTGCATCTCACAGCTCATAACATTTTCAGTTATTCACAAATATAAGCATTTTTAATGTAATAAGTTCCATAACAAAACTGGCGCTAACTTTAACATGTGAGGATCCGCATTTGACCTATTAGCACTAAACCATCTACGATATCAACTCGAAATGAGGAATAAAAAGTGTTAATAGATAAATAGTGTCACAAGAAACTCATCTTAACAGCAATAATAAACTGGTATTTGTTCCGCAGAAGAGTTGTTGACACACCCTTAACTTACTATATTAACAGTACATTGCATGAAATGTTCTAACTAGCCCGCCAGCATCAAAACTATTCATGTTCGCCATGTGCGACTCAGTCTCAATCCCTTTTTTCATATTCAGCCCTAATTATACGAACACCGTATATACTCAAACTCATTGAAGCATCCCTATTAGGATCTTCGAGGGACTTACCTGAAAAGGGGAAAACATATTTAAAACAGACATACATGAACACTTGTTGCATGTTCCGCTCAAACCTAGCCCAATTTCGTTTTGAAGGGGGGGGTCCCCATGAAAAAATTCGTGGCTCAGGGGATAAAATACACGCGTTTTTGGCGGGGTTCCCCTGGGAAAAAATCCACTTTCCAGGTGCTAAATATAATTGGGGGGTCATTTCAACCCACGGACATGTAAAAGCAACCCATGGCAACACAGTTAAAGTGGCCCAATGCCACGTGAAAACCCGGACTTGGCAACACTACTGGGTGCCCTTCACTTCTGTGTTTATTAGGTGGGTAATGGAACCCCGTAACTATGAAACAGCAACACAAATGTATATTTTCTCTTAATAGTTATTTTCGTTACAAGTACAGGTAAATGCACACTGTAAAAATAAGTGCAAACGAAAAAACGACAACGATTGCGTTGATACGTTTTATTGCTTCTAAACTAACTTCATGCAACTGGCAATAAAATGTGCTTCCTCTTGTTGACCACCATATGATCAGAACAGTGACAGGAAAGTGCAGAAAAGTTTTGAGTAATGAATCCCAGTTCTCATGTTTTTTGGGAGTTATTCAGTAGTTCTTGTGTTGTCTTGTCAAAAACTGGCACTGAATCACTTGAACAACCATGTATTTGCTCATGGTTTCTGATTGTGTAAATGTTAGTTGCCATAGCATCATTGCTTAAGGTTAACAAGAGTTTTGTGGTCCAAAAAAGGATCTTGAACTAAGAACTGTTTCTTATGTTCCCAACTTTCACATATTTCTCTCCACAAAGATTTACAAAAGTGATTTCTAAAACTTATTTGGTTTCTGGAGACTGTTTCTAGTTGCTCTTGTGTAGTTTATATGGGTGTCATTGCATATACAGGAAGAGGAGTTTTTTTTCAACTGCAGATTTCATTTGTGAAAACTGTCACTGACACATTAAGCTCTGATAATTTCTGGTCATTTGGGTGTCGAACGCTGAGACATTCACAGCTGCAAGCACGGGAAAAGACCATTTTTTAACCATTAGTTAACATGAGGTGTCAAAAATTCCTTAGGCTACACATATATTTGTTTAAAAAGTGGTGATGAGTTGGGAAGAACATGTTTGTAGATCCATACCCTGATAGCACAAGTACATCACTGAGACGTCTATTTGACGTCTGCGTTTACATCTGCAATCCGTGTTTTTTAGAGTGTTTTTGCTCATCTGTCTATTAGACCGTTTCCTAGCAGATGTTAAATTGATGTTATAAAATGTCTTTAAGATGTTTATGATGTAGAATGCATTTAATACGGGACATAAGATTCTATCAGAGATTTGTTTCACAGCAGGTGCTTTCCAGATGAAGCGATCTTTATGTAACAGACATCTTGCAGACGTACCTGTGCTATCTGAGTATGTAAACATTGTGTGAAGCTCTTTACATGAGGGCCTGACATGAGAAACCTCCTCAGCGTGTCCCAGCCTTCACTGAGCACTGAATTATTCATAAATCATCACGACTTCTATCGATTATCAAGACAATAGAGTTTTGAGGATGTATAGAGATGATGCTCATAATGTCATATCTGTCCGTTTTATGATTGCAGAAATCAGTATGGGCGACATCACTCATTAACGTCACTTCCTCTGATGTTCGTGATCATCTGACTGCGGGGTGAGTCTTCAGCTACAGTCCTATACAGACACTTTAAACACTCTTTGAAAAGGTGATCAAGCGCTTTCACACTTTGGAGCTTTTAAATGCTGACATGAGTGTTTTTGCTGTCAGCTAACAAATAAAAATGGTCAAAATAAAAAGATACTTTTTTGTGCATTGGTTCAAAACACCTGAAACACCACCACTCATTTTCTCATATCTGTGTTTTGATGTTGTTCAGGGTTGATGGTCTGCAGGATTGGGAGTGATTTACAGTCCCCTTCATATGTTTGTGCATTAAAGGGATCACAGTGAAAATATCCTGTGTTTTAAAATATCCTAGTGGTTATAAGATTGAAACAGTCTTCTGGACCAAACCTGGCTGCTGTAACCTGATGGAGAACTACCAAAACCTGTGTTTAGTTCCAGAAAACAGAGGAAGAGTTCAGTGTGACAGAGAAAATATAACACTTACAGTGATCACTCTGACAAATGTGACAGAAGCTTGATAAACACATCTACTACTGGCAGATTCATTACAAACCGAGGAACATGGAGACGGGGATTCCTGGAGCTCATCTGGACGTCACCGGTAGTGACCTCTCAGAAACACACCACACACACACACACACACACACACACACACACACACACACACACACACACACACACCACACACATCAAGCACTTTATTATAACTGCATCTGTCGTATGACATTCTTTTCTTTTTCTGAACACAAAAGAGAAATGTCATAAAATGTCCTGATTGGTTGTTCCATATAATAACTGTAAATTTTAGACCTTCTTAATGCTTTAACAAAAATCGAGGCGAACTGTTTTAAAAATAATGTGACTTTTGACTTACATTCTATGTGTTCGGTGTCATTGCACATATGCGACCATACAGAGAATCCACTTGGAATATACATCATGAGTTGCATGAGAATGATTTTGCATCCTGTTTTTAAAGCCTGAAGAAGATCACTATTCACATTTCATTTTATCTGTTTAACTGAATATTGACTTGCATTATGTTAGAGCTGTACATTATTGTTATATGATATTATGTTGTCACCAGAAGAGATTAGTTTTGTCTTCTGTCTTGACATGTTATTAAAATAAATCAAAGGAAGAGATTATTTATTTAAAGGACGTAATGCAAGATTATTTATTTGGCCACAAAGACAATTGTTTCATGTGTTATGAAAGTGCAATGCATGTAATCACGAACTGAACGGCTATTAATGGATAACCCCAAAGCAGGACATTTTTAACATGTGTTCTGAAAAAGAAAGAGGCCACATGACTTTACAACAACAGCTGAGTGATAAATAAAGACTGAATGTTTGTTTTTGGTTGAACTCTTACTTTAAGATGATGGTGAAATAGAGAAAGAGTTTTGGTTGTTGTTCTGTCAGATCTGCAGGTGGGAGACCAGCAGAGTGTGAAAGAGGGAGATTCAGTCACTCTGACATGTAAAGCAGCTGCACCCTGCCTCAACAAACTGTCATCTGGTTCAGAAACACACAGAGATTAACTACAGGAATCATTCACAGAAGAGAATCAGCTTCAGCTGCAGTCAGTCAGATCCATGATGATGCAGGAAACTTACCAGTGTGCTGTTTCAGGATATGAACATCTGATCTCTCCACCCTGTTAATCTTAAAGTATAATGTGAGTACAAACTGATTCATTAACATTAATGAAATATTTTCACTAGTTATTTTCACACCACGTTCAACATCAGCGAAAAACTAACGAAATGAAAATTCAGTGAAAGCCTAATAATATTTGTCATATCTGTGTTTGGTGTTTCAGGGGTTGATGGTCAGCAGGATTGGGGAGTGAATTACAGCGCTTCATATGTTTGGTGCTTAAAGGGAACAACAGCGAAATGTCCTGTACTTTTTAAAAATATCCTAGTGGTTATAAGATTAAAACAACATTCTTCTGGACCAAACCTGCTGTACCCTGCATTGAGAACTACCAAACCTGTGGTTAGTTCCACAAAAGAGCGGAAGAGTTCAGTTTGACAGAGAAAATAATAACACTTACAGTATCACTCTGACATATGTAACAGAAGCTTATAAACACATCTACTAACTGCATATTCATTCCAAACATTGTAGGAAGGGAAAATGTATTGGGATTCCCTGGAGCTCATCTGGACGTCACCGGTAGAGTTTAGTGAACTATCATAAATACACCACAGACACATACAAACACACATTATGCAGGCGTTCACCTGTTATTCCTGTAGATCTAACAATAGATCACTACACTAGTACTGCTAAAGTTATGGTTGTTCATTTTCCCAGGAAATACATGAACTGATAGAATATTTACCTTGAATCAATGTACCGTATTTTTCGGACTATAAGTCGCACCTAAGTATAAATCGCATCAGTCCAAAAATACGTCATGACGAGGAAAAAAACATATATAAGTCGCACTGGACTATAAGTCGCATTTATTTAGAACCAAGAACCATAGAAAAACATTACCGTCTACAGCCGCGAGAGGGCGCTCTATGGCTGCTCCCGTGCTCCTGTAGCCTACCCTGAAACATCGGCTGCAATATTTTACTACCGTGCAGTTTGTGTAATCTGCAGAAAAGGATTTTTTTTTGGGGGGGGCATTTTGTTTGCATTTCAGTCTTTCTCAGTTGTCTTTAAGTTATATTTTAGTTAACCGTTTTCAGTTATTTTCAGTTAATGTTTTCAGGGGTGTGTCTAAAGGAGCACTGAGCAGCATATATATAGCGCCCTCTCGCGGCTGTAGACGGTTAATGTTTTCTCTTGGTTTATTTCTCTTGGTTCATGTCAAATTAATTTTGATAAATAAGTCGCACACTGACTAGAAGTCGCAGGACCAGCCAACTATAGAAAAAAAGTGCGACTTATAGTCCGGAAAATACAGTAAGTCACTTATGATAAAAGCATCTGCTAAATGCATAAATGTAAATGCTTCATTCTTCACTAGTTTCATCACTTTAAAGTTCCAATTGTTATAATATTTAATTATGTCCTTTATTAATCTGATGGTGAATCAGTGTTGTTGTTGTTGTTCTGTCAGATCTGCAGGTGGAGACCACAGCAGAGTGTGAAGAGAGAGAGATTCAGTCACTCTGACATGTAACAGCAGCTGCTCTCCTGCCTCAACAACATTCCAAATCTGGTTTCAGAAACACACAGAGATTAACTACAGGAACCATCACAGAGAATCAGCTTCAGCTGCAGTCAGTCAGTCGTCATGATGCAGGAAACCCCTATCAGTGTGCTGTGTTTCAGGATATGAACGTCTGATCTCTCCACCTGTTTATCTTAATATTGAATGTAAGTAAAATTACTCCATTAAACATTAGTGAAATATTTCCATATATTAGTTTCAGAATTTACTTCAGATTTGTTTGATAAATTCAGCCCAATTCATACAGACTGCATGACATTTTTATTTATTAAGACTAATTATATGTCAAATGAATGGGATTTTTGAATCTGTGTTTAGATAACCGTCTTATGAATTGTGTTGATATTGTTTTATTTACTGTTCAGGCTGTTCAGATGTAGATTTTAACCTTTCTGATCGTCACTTCATAAAAGCTTTCAGTTTCAGCTTGCAGAAGACACTTCAGTAATTGTTAGCAATGATAAGGGAAGGTCCTGAGATAAATAACATAAGTATTGTCATGATTTAATATATTAATCTAGATCCTCCACCGGAGCGTCTCAGTGGTCCATCAGTCCATCTGGTGTAATAGTGGAGGGAGTATTCAGTGACTCTGAGCTGCAGCAGTTGATTCAAACCCTCCTGCTCTGATCGTCGCTGGTTTAAGGAGAATCAAAGCTCAGCTGTGGGATCTGGACAGAGTTTCAGGTATCTCCAGCTTTAACCTCCAGTCACAGTGGACGCTTCTATTGTGAGGCTCAGAATAACTTGGTCTCAGAGATCAGAGTCTGTTCAGTCACTGTTTACAGGTATTTTCTATAACACTCCTTTCAGTTTTATCTCCTCTCTAGCATGGTTTCCCATACATTTATTTATTGTGTTTGCGGGTTAGAGTTTGCGAGTAAGCCCTGATAAATCATGTTTTGTGAGCTCAGCGCTGCTTTGTATACATCCCTTAACGGAAACCTCTATTTCACACCCTTTTCTATAGAACGCCCACCTGCTGGCAGACAAAATAATCTGCATATTTATGTATGGGGGCAGGGGAGTTGTCCGGCACAAATATGGAATTATTTTGCTTAAAAAAAATGAACGTAACTTTATAAAACCTGAACGTATCTTTTTCAAACAAAATATGCAAATATATGCAATCCAAAAAGAAGAAAACAATGAAAATGAAAAAAAATGAAACTCAGTCACAACAAACAAATTTAACAGTCTCTTTAATATGCTTCATTCTTTTGTTAATGTTTTTTCAAAGTTCCGTTTTCGCTAATTCGTGGGATCTCTCTGCATTGCCACAGATTTTCGCTTACGCTTCGCAGTTTTTCGTTTGGTGTTTTGAAACAAACCTTCTCGTGGGGGCGGCCTTAACAGTTGATCTACTCTGATGGTATTGTGAGCTTTTGATGGACAGGTGCTCTCTGCCCGTGAAGTACAGACTCCCACTCAGTTGTCCGCTCAATATTGCTAAGCGTTCAGAGGTGATTTGTATGGCTCAATAACGTCGTGCCTTGTATGACGTAAATATGTCAATAATATTTGACCTTCGTATCGTCCTCAGTCTGTAAAGATGAGCTCTCAGGAGAAGCCATGGAGCGGCATCATCGTCCTCCACCGCTTGGCCTTTCAAGACAGCATGACGTAAGCTTTTGTTATTGAAGTAACGTTAACATCGATACAAGTTTGATTCAATGTTACAGTGTGGGCAGCAGTTCGTTGCGGGTTATTAATTGTCATTCCGTACACAAGCTTACTTCAAGCTGCCTTAAGTACAAGAGCTCCATCTTTACAGACTGAGACGATCGAAGAGGCCAAATATTATGTACATAGATTTAGGGAATACAAAGCACGACGTAATTGCATACAATCACCCACCGCGAGAGCGTTTTTTTTTTTTTTATTAATGCAGAGAACAAAAACATAATACAGGTATAAACCTACATCCATAATATCAACAAAAAAAAAAAAAAAAAACAATAATGAATAAAATAGAACTAAAGAAAAGAATACCCAAGCCAATTTAATTGTGATGAATCATTCAAAGAATAACGCTTATCATTTCGCTAATTTGACTTCTTGTTATTTTAGTGTCACCAGTTTTGATACCCTTTAATTGACCTTTGGTTTAGATACCTGTATGTGTGGCTAAGGAGTCAACCCGGGGTGGGGGGGGGGCAAGCGAGGGGAACCCACTACGCGGGCACGGAAAAAGGGGGAAAAAAAGGGGGGGGGGGAGGGCG